>NC_084621.1:23393871-23468871 GCF_033978795.1 Nerophis ophidion | reverse complement strand
AACCTTAAAGGCACTGCCTTTGCGTGCCAGTCCAGTCACGTAATATATACGGCTTTTCACACACACGAGTGAAGCTTTATTATACATCATCATTCACAATAATGAAGTACAATAGACTGTATTTCTATTATTTACATGTGAATAATGCTGTATAACTGACTGTATTTGTTATTCACATGTGAATAATACTGTATAACAGACTGTATTTCTATTATTCACATGTTACCATGAATTGATTAACGTGGACCCCGACTTAAACAAGTTGAAAAACGTATTCGGGTGTTACCATTTAGTGGTCAATTGTACGGAATATGTACTGAACTGTGCAATCTACTAATAAAAGTATCAATCAATCAATCAAAAGAATAATGCTGTATACCTGACTGTATTTATATTATTCAGATGTGAATAATCCTGTATAATAGACTATATTTATATTATTCACATGTGAATAATGCTGTATAATGGACTGTATTTATGTTATTCACTTGTGAATAATGATGTATAATAGACTGTATTTATATTATTCACATGTGAATAATATAAATACAGTCTATTATTATTATTGACATGTGAATAATGCTGTATAACAGACAGTTTGTATATTATTCACATGTGAATAATATAAGTACAGTGTATTATACAGCATTATTCACGTGTCAAATGTGAATATTGCTGTATAATAGACTGCATTATTATTCTAATAGATTGCATTATTATATATTATAGCATTATTCACATGTCAAATGTGAATAATGCTATATAACTGACTGTATTTATGATATTCCTTTCCGAATAATGCTGTATAATAGACTGTATTTCTATTATTCACATGTGAATAATGCTGTATAACTGACTGTATTTATGTTATTCACATGCGAATAATGCTGTATAATAGACTGTATTTCTATTATTCACATGTGAATAATGCTGTATAATAGACTGTATTTATATTATTCACATGTGAATAATGCTGTATAATAGACTGTATTTATATTATTCACATGTGAATAATGCTGTATACCTGACTGTATTTATACTATTCAGATGTGAATAAAGCTGTATAATAGACTGTACTTATGTTATTCACTTGTGAATAATGATGTATAATAGACTGTATTTCTATTATTCACATGTGAATAATAGAAATACAGTGTAGTATTATTATCATTCACAAGTTATTCACTTGTGAATAATACATCATTATTCACAATATACATCATTACTCACAATTGAATAACTTGTGAATAATTATGTATAATAGACTGTATTTCTATTATTCACATGTGAATAATATAAATACAGTCTAGTATTATTATTGACATGTGAATAATGCTGTATAACAGACAGTTTTCATATTATTCACATGTGAATAATATAAATACAGTCTGTTATACAGCATTATTCACATGTCGAATGTGAATATTGCTGTATAATAGACTGCATTACTATTATAATAGATTGCATTATTATATATTATAGCATTATTCACATGTCAAATGTGACTAATGCTGTATAATAGACTGTATTTCTATTATTCACATGTGAATAATAGAAATACAGTCTATTATACAGCATTTTCCACATGTGAATAATATAAATACAGTTTATTATACATTCAAGTACAGTCAAAAAGGAACATATGCATTATACAGTCTGATGGCCTAACCTGCCTGGAATTCTCACCGGCATTGAACGTAGTATACAAGTTTTTAAAAGGAAACTAATATTTAATGTGAGTCCGTAAATTAGTTTGCTTATTGATGATTTTAGCTTGGCTTTGTATTTTGTAGTGATATTTATATGGTAACTAATATTCTCAGACTGTAAATTATTTGCTTGTTGAATATTTTTATTTTTTTCTGTATTGTGTAGTTATAATGATATGCGTTTACTTGTAATTATTTTGAGTTTGTGTACCCTAGGAAGACTAGTTGGTTGTTATGGCAACCAGCTAATGGGGATCCTTAGTAAAAATCTAATCAACTTTCTCTGTGTGTGTTTGGCCATCAGACGAGTACAAAGAGTATCAGTGGATCGGTTTGAGCGACAAAACCATCGAGGGAGACTTCCGCTGGTCGGACGGGAACCTTCTGGTCAGTTTTTGCTGCCGCCTTCTTCTCCCTCTCGTGTTTTAAGCCCCGACCCCCCTCTCGTTACGCAGCTGTTTGAGAACTGGAACAGAGGACAACCCGACAGCTACTTCCTGTCCGGCGAGGACTGCGTGGCCATGGTGTGGGACGACGGCGGGCGCTGGAGCGACGTGCCGTGCAACTACCACCTGTCCTACACCTGCAAGAGGGGCGTCTGTGAGTCCGGGCCGCTCGTCCAAAAACACCCGCCAGGGTCTCCGGCCTGACCGTGTCGTCTCCCCTCCCCCAGCGTCGTGCGGTCAACCTCCGGCGGTCGCCAACGCCAAGCCGTTCGGCAAGACGCGGACACGCTACGAGACGCACGCCAAGGTGCGCTACCGCTGCGGGCAGGGCTTCGTGCAGAAAATGAATCCCGTCATCGCCTGCCTGCCTGGCGGCCAGTGGGAGGAGCCAATGATCACCTGCCTGCCAGGTAAACCATTCATACTAATGCTGACGTGCTTTGTTTTAATACGAAGGCCAAGGTCAAATAAAACGTGTTAGATTGGTATAGCTCGGTTGGTAGAGTGGCTGTGCCAGCAACTAGAGGGTTCCAGGTTCGATCCCCGATTCCGGCATCCCAGTCACTGCTGTTGTGTCCTTGGGCAAGACGCTTTACCCACTGGTGCCACACATACCGGTTTAAATGTAACTTTGATAATGGGTTTCACTATGTAAAAGCGCTTTGAGTCAATAGAGAAAAGCGCTATATAACTATAATTCACTTCACAAGATTGTAAAAAAAGAAAAAAAAGTCAGATTTTACCGTGCAAAAATCTGACAACTCAAAAAGCAGAATTTTTCTGTAAAAATAAGTGGTACCGTTTTTTCCATTTAAATTATTGTACTGAAAAAACAACACGTAAATTTTACAGTAAAAAACAAAGTGGCAGCTGAGTTGCTGAATTCTGAATTTTACCGTGAAAATAACATTGCTAGTAATCGACAGTCATTTCCTGTAAAAACAATAGCCGAAAATTTAAACGTTACAAAGAAAATGTTGTAAAAAAAAGTATTTTCTATTTACAGTATTGCACTGTAAAAGTAACAATTTTAAATTTTACGATAAAAAAAAAAGTGGCAGCTTAGTTGCCTGAATTTTTCCGTAAAAATAACATTGCTTGTAATTGTCAGTAATTTCTAGTAAAAATAATAGCCGAAGATTTTAACGGTACAAAAAAATGCTGTAAAAGAAAAGGTTACTGTTTTTCAATTTACAATATTGCACTGTAAAAACAACAAATGTCAATTTTACAGTAAAAAAAACTAAGTGACAGCTGAGTTACCTGAATTTTACCGTAAAAATAAAATTGGTAGTAATTGACAGTCATTTTCTGTAAAAACAATAGCCGAAGATTTTAACGGTACAAAAAAAAAATGCTGTAAAAAAAAAAAAACGTTACCATTTTTCAATTTGCAGTATTGCACTGTAAAAACAACACATGTAAATTTTACAGTAAAAAAAAAAAAGTGGCAGCTTAGTTTTACCGTGAAAATAACATTGCCAGTAATCCACAGTCATTTAGTGTAAAAACAATAGCCGAAAATTTAAACGTTACAAAAAAAATGTGTAAAAAGAAAGTGTTACCATTTTTCCATTTACAGTATTGCACTGTAAAAACAACAAATGTAAATTTTACGGTAAAAAAAGGTTTGCAGCTTAGTTGCCTGAATTTTTCCGTAAAAATAACATTGCTCGTAATCGACAGTAATTTCCAGTAAAAACAATAACCACAAATTTTAACGGTACAAAAAAACAATCCTGTAAAAAGAAAGTCTTACCATTTTTCAAATTACAGTGTTGCACTGTAAAAACAACAAATGTAAATTTTACAGTAAAAAACAAAGTGGCAGCTGAGTTGCCTGAATTTTACCGTAAAAATAACATTGCTAGTAATCGACTGTCATTTCCTGTAAAAACAATAGCCAAAGATTTTAACGGTACAAAAAAAAAATGCTGTAAAAAGAAAGTGTTACCATTTTTTCAAATTACAGTATTGCATTGTAAAAACAAAACATGTACATTTTACAGTAAAAAACAAAGTGGCAGCTGAGTTGCCTGAATTTTACCATAAAAATAACATTGCTAGTAATCAACAGTCATTTCCTATAAAAATATTAGCCAAAGATTTTAACGGTACAAACAAACAAAAAAATGCTGTAAAAAGAAAGTGTTACCATTTTTCAATTTACAGTATCGCACTGTAAAAACTAAACATGTACATTTTGCAGCGAAAAAACAAAGTGGCAGCTGAGTTGGTTGAATTTTACCGTAAAAATAACATTGCTAGTAATTGACAGTCATTTTCTGTAAAAACAATAGCCAAAGATTTTAACGGTACAAAAAAAATGCTGTAAAAAGAAAGTGTTAGCATTTTTCAATTTACAGTATTGCATTGCAAAAACAACAAATGTAAATTTTGCGGTAAAAAACAGCTTAGTTGCCTGAGAAATAACCTTGGTGCCGTGTTCAAATTGACAGTAATTTCCTGTAAAAACAATAGCAGAGTACTTTAAAGTAAAAAAACAAAATACTGTCAAAGAAATGTTTACAATTTTTTAATTAACAGTATTAAACTGTAAAACCAATCGTAGATATTACGGTAAAAAAACAAAAATCCCGCAGGTTAGTCGCCTGAATTTTACCGTTAAAATAACATTGGTACTGTTTTTAAATTTACAGTAATGCTCTGTAAAACAATAGCCAAAGATTTTACAGTACAAAAAAACTACTGTAAAAGTGATATCATTTTCAATTTACTGTAATGCACCGTTAAAACAACAGAATAAAATTACAGTACAAAAAAACTACTGTAAAAATAAAAGTGATAGCATTTTCAATTTACAGAAATGACCCATAAAAAAACAACAGGAGAGTTTTACAGTACAAATAAATACTGTAAAAATAAAAGTGGTAGTGTTTTAATTTTACTGTAATTTCCTGTAAAATCGATAGCCAAAGATTTAAAGGTGCAAAAAAAAAATACTGTAAAAGAAAAGTTTCATTTATTTATTTTTTAAAATTTGCAGTATTAAACCATAAAACCAACTGTAGATTTTGTGATAAAAAAAACAACTAAAAAAATGCATCTTAGCTTAATATTGGTACAGTTTTTCAATTTACGGTAATGCTCTGTAAAACAATAGCCAAAGATTTTACAGTACAAAAAACTACTGTAAAAATTATTGTGGTCACGTTTTCAAGTTACAGTAATACCCTGTAAAAACAACAGAAGATTTTACCGTATGAAAAAAATGACTGCAAAATTAAAGTGGTAGTGTTTTCAATTTACAGTAATGCCCTGTGAAAACAACAAAAGATTTTACAGTACAAAAAAATTACCGTAAAAATAAAAGTGATAGTGTTTTTCAATTTTCAGTAATGCCCTGTAAAAACAGAATATTTTACAGAAAAAAAATACTGTAAAAATGATAGCGTTTCCAATGTACAGTAATTAACTGTAAAAACAACAGAACATTATACAGTAAAAAAAATGATGTAAAAATTCAAGTGGTAGTGTTTTCAATTTACAGTAATGCACTGTTAATACAACCGAAGATTTTACGTTAAAAAAAAAAGAAAATGTGGATGCTTGAATTATACCTTAAAAATAACGTTGGTACCTAGATTCAATTTACAGTAATTTCCTGTTAAAACAATAGCCAAAGATTTTGTAGTTTAAAAAATGACTGTAAAAAAATAAGAACTACTGTTTTTCAATTTACAGCAATTTCCTGTAAAAACAATATCTGAAGGTTTTACAGTACAAATATTACAGTAAAAAAAGTGGTACTGTTTACCGGAATGTACTGTGAAACCAACTGGAAATTTTACAGTACCAAAAAAAATACTGTAAAAACAAAAGTGATAGGCTTTTTAAATTTACAGCAGTTCAGTATAAAAACAACTGTACTTTTTATGGTACTTTTTTTTTTTTTTACTGTAAAATCTTTTTTTGTATTTTTTTTATTTTTAAGTGCAGCACTTACTGAGTGACCAAACAAATATCTACAATCCTCACAGCCACTAGGGGGCGTATGATGCAAGCATTGACAATAGTCCATCCATCCATTTTCTACCGCTTATTCCCTTTTGGGATCACGGGGGGCCTGGCGCCTATCTCAGCTACAATCGGGCGGAAGGCGGTATACACCCTGGACAAGTCACCACCTCATCGCAGGGCCAACACAGACAGACAATAGTATAGGGGTTCATTTGTGTCCTCATTACCAAAGCTTTTTTTGGACACTGAATTTATACAACGGAATTTTTTGCTTTTGAATTTAGTAAATACATTTTTATCCAGCAAAATGTGTGTTTAAAAATTCAGCTTGTTAAAATAAAGCGTTAAAAAACAACAACAATAGCATTTAATGTATTTTTTACAGTTGCTGTCAAATGTGTGTATCTGAAAACCCAATATAAAAATGTTTTAAAAAAAATGAAAAATAAATAAATTAAAAATATATAAATGATTTCAGTGTTGTAAAATTCAGTGTAAAAAAAAAATATGCGAGTAAAAATGCAGTGCATAAATATTTGTTTTAAAATCCAAGGCCTTTCTGGTAAAGACTGAAGAACCAGCCAATGAGCACTCAGGTTTGAAAAGCCGCTGTTTTACCACAAGTGGGTCTGGAGTTTTGAAGAAATTAACATTTCTGCACTGAATTATTTGACGCAAAATTATTGTACACTGAAAGTTTGTACGCACAATTATCTTACACCGAGTTTGTGTCCGCAAAACATTTTTTAAACTGAATTTTTGTGCACTTAATTTTTTTACACTGAATGTTTTTGTATGCTAGATCATTTTACGCTGAATTTTTTATACACTGAATTATTGGATGCTAAATTATTTTACATTACATTTTGGTATGCTAATATATTTCTACACCGATTTTTTTTCAACTAGATTATTTCAAACTGAATTTTTTACACTTAAATGCTGTGAAATAATTTTTTGTACGGTGAATTTTTCTTTTAGGAAATTTTTGTGCGCAAAATTCTTTCACACTTAATTTTTGTATCCTAAATAATTTTTACACTGATTTTTTTACATTACATTATTTTACACTGAAATTTTTACACCGAAATATTGTACACACATTTTTTGTACGCTGAATTTTTTTTACACCAAATTTTTGTACCCAGAATTATTTTGCAATGATGCTGAAAAATTTTTACACAAAATGTTTGTACCCTGAATTATTTTGCAATGATGCTGTATATACACCTAATTCTTGTACACTGAATTTATTTTCACTGACATTTTGTACGCAAAATTATTTCACACTTAATTTTTGTACGCAAAATTATTTTTACACTGACTTTTCTACGCTGGATTACTTTACACATAATTGTTTTTACACTGAAATGTTGTACACACATTTTTTGTACACTGAATTTTTTTACACCAAATTTTTGTACCCTCAATTATTTTGCAAATACCCTGAATTTCTTTTCACAGAATTTTTGTACGGAAATTATTGCACACCTTATTGAGTTTTTGTACGCTGATTGTTTTGGAACGGAATATTTTCACACTGAAATTTAAAACACCGATTTTGCTCACAAGGTTTTATTTAATGAAATTGTCAGCGTAATTTGAAAAAAAAATTAAAAAAAATAAAAAAAAACACACAAAAAAACAACCAGTTCACAAATTGAAACGCAAAAAATAAGTTAAAAAAAAAAAACGTTTGGCAATAAAGACAGAAAAGAACCTCCACGCAATATTAGTCTCTATGTTTACATGAACTGTACGTAGTGCCATCACATGTACTCTGAGGGAACATGCATGTCTTTTCCTCCTCTCTCCAGCCGCGCCTCAGGAGGAGAACTCAGCGAGGTCAGGTCTTCTGTCACGGAATGAGGAGGAGGTGACGGAGAACCTCGCAAAGAGCAGCTCTCATAACAAGTAGAACTTCTTCTTAACAGCCGCTCACTAACACCACTTTAGTTCTTCAACCCTAATGCTTTCTTTTTTTGGCCTCAATTAAATCTTCTCTTGGGTAACTTACCTTCTTTTTTTTTTTTTTTGCCATCGTTTGCGTGTGAAAACGGCAAAGTCTAAGTTTACTTGACTTTTGAGACACATTTCTGTCCAGAAAACTTGATATTAACTCCAAATTTTTGTTGGGACGTTCCATCTTATTCACATAAACAGCAAATATGGAAAATTGAACAATTCTGCAAAGTCAGCAGATTTTGCTGTAAAAAGCTCAGTGTTTTGCCATAAAATTACAACTACCATTTTTACATTTACAGTGAAGCATTGTAAAAACAACCATGGATTTAATAGAAAACAATAATAAATAAAAATAAATGCGAAAAAACGTCAGGTTTTACCATTAAAACTGTCAGTCACCAGAATTTCAATGTAAAAAAACAATTAGTTTTGTTCTTACATTTACAGTAATGCACTGTGAAAACAACAGTCGATTTTACGGTAAAAAAAAAAAAAGACAAACGTAACATTGGTACCGTATTTTTCCATTTACAGTAATGCACTATGAAAACTACCATCATAGAATAAACATTCAAATGTTATGGTACAGTTTTTCTATTTACAGTAATGCACAGTGAAAAGTCAGATTTTACAGTAAAATTCTGCTGCTTTTTTTGTACCTTATAAAACACAGTTGAAAGATTTTTACCGTAAAAAATAACAAAGTGTTACTGTTAAAATTTTCAGTTGCCAGAATTTCACTGTAAAAAAAAGAAGTAGTTCTGTTTTTTTTTTATTTACAGTAATGCACTGTGAAAAAAAACTGTCGATTTTACGGTAAAAAAAAAAAAGGTAAAAGTAATAGTGGTACCGTTTTTTTTTTCCATTTACAGTAATGCACTGTGAAAACTACCATCATAGTATAAAAATTCAAATGGTACGGTACAGTTTTTTTATTTACAGTAATGCACTGTGAAAAAAGTCAGTAGATTTCACAGTAAAGTTATGCCCCTTTTTTTTAACTGTATAAAACAGTGGTCCCTAACCACCGGGCCGCAGAAGATTTTTATTTTTTTATTTTTTCATTAAATCAACATAAAAAACACAAGATACACTTACAATTAGTGCATCAACCCAAAACAACCTTCCTTTTTCATGACAAAAAAAAAATTAATTAATTAATAAAAAAATAGAACCCCCATCCCCCTCCCCCGCCAGGCCGCGGGACAAATTATCAAGCGTTGAGCGGTCCGCTGCTACAAAAAGATTGGGGACCACTGGTATAAAAGACAGTTGCAAGAATTTTACCGTAAAAAAATAACAGTGATTCTGTATTTTTAATTTACAGTTATGCACTGTAAAAACAACCATAGATTTTAAAGTAAAAATGGCTCAACTTTTACTGTAAAAAAAATAACTGCGAAAAAACAGTTAGGTTTAACCATTAAAACTCTCAATTGCCAGACTTTCACTATAAACAAACCAACTGGTTTTGTTCTTTTATTTATAGTAATGCCTTGTGAAAACAACCGTTGATTTTACAGTAAAAAATGTTAAAAGTAACAGTGGTACCGTTTTTTTCCATTTACAGTAATGCACTGTGAAAACTGTCATCATAGATTTAAAAAATCAAATGGTATGGTACAGTTTTTCCATTTACAGTAATGCACTGTGAAAAAAGTCAAATTGTACAGTAAAATTATGTCCCCTTTTTTTGACCGTATAAAACACAGTTGCAATATTTTACCGTTAAAAATAACAGTGATTCTGTTTTTTTATTTATTTACAGTAATACACTCTAAAAACAACCATAGATTTTAGTAAAACTTGCCAAACTTTTACTGTAAAAAAATAACTGCGAAAAAAATAGTCTGGTTTTACCATTAAAACGGTCAATCGCCAGAATTCCACTGTAAAAAACCAACAAGTTCTGTTCTTATATTTACAGTAATGCACTGTGAAAACAACCGTCGATTTTACGGTGAAAAAAATGGTTAAAGTAACAGTGGTATCGTTTTTTTCCAATTACAGTAATGCACTGTGAAAACTACAATCATAGATTAAAAATTCAAATGGTATGGTACAGTTTTTCTTTTTACAGTAATGCACTGTGAAAAAAGTCAGTAGATTTTACAGTAAAATTATGCCCCTTTTTTTTAACCGTATAAAACACAGTTGCAAGAATGTTACCGTGAAAAATAACAGTGGTTCTGTTTTTTTGTAATTTACAGTAATGCACTGTAAAAAAAAACATAGATAGTAAAAGTTGCTAAACTTTTACTGTAAAAAAAAAACTGCAAAAAAAAGTCAGGTTTTACCATTAAAACTGTCAGTCGCCAGAATTTCACTGTAAAAAACCCCAACTATTTCTGTTCTTATATTTACAGTAATTCACTGTGAGAAAAGTCAGTAGATTTTACAGTAAAATGATGCCCCTTTTTTTAAACGTATAAAACACAGTTGCAAGAATTTTACCGTAAAAAATAACATTGATTCTGTTTTTTTATTTACAGTAATGCACTGTAAAAACAACCATAGATTTTATAGTAAAAATTGCTAAACTTTTACTGTAAAAAAAATAACTGCGAAAAAAAGTCAGGTTTTACCATTAAAACTGTCGATCGCCAGAATTTCACTGTAAAAAAAACAACTAGTTCTGTTCTTATATTTACAGTAATGCACTGTGAAAACAACCGTCGATTTTACGGTGAAAAAAATGGTTAAAGTAACAGTGGTATCGTTTTTTTCCAATTACAGTAATGCACTGTGAAAACTACAATCATAGATTAAAAATTCAAATGGTATGGTACAGTTTTTCTTTTTACAGTAATGCACTGTGAAAAAAGTCAGTAGATTTTACAGTAAAATTATGCCCCTTTTTTTTAACCGTATAAAACACAGTTGCAAGAATGTTACCGTAAAAAATAGCAGTGGTTCTGTTTTTTTAAATTTACAGTAATGCACTGTAAAAAAAACATAGATAGTAAAAATTGCTAAACTTTTACTGTAAAAAAAAAACTGCGAAAAAAAGTCAGGTTTTACCATTAAAACTGTCAGTCACCAGAATTTCAATGTAAAAAAACAATTAGTTTTGTTCTTACATTTACAGTAATGCACTGTGAAAACAACAGTCGATTTTACGGTAAAAAAAAAAAAAAGACAAACGTAACATTGGTACCGTATTTTTCCATTTACAGTAATGCACTATGAAAACTACCATCATAGAATAAACATTCAAATGTTATGGTACAGTTTTTCTATTTACAGTAATGCACTGTGAAAAGTCAGATTTTACAGTAAAATTCTGCTCCTTTTTTTGTACCTTATAAAACACAGTTGAAAGATTTTTACCGTAAAAAATAACAAAGTGTTACCCAATTTTTTTACTGTTAAAATTTTCAGTTGCCAGAGTTTCACTGTAAAAAAAAGAAGTAGTTCTGTTTTTTTTTTATTTACAGTAATGGACTGTGAAAAAAAACTGTCGATTTTACGGTAAAAAAAAAAAGGTAAAAGTAACAGTGGTACCGTTTTTTTTTTCCATTTACAGTAATGCACTGTGAAAACTACCATCATAGTATAAAAATTCAAATGGTACGGTACAGTTTTTTTATTTACAGTAATGCACTGTGAAAAAAGTCAGTAGATTTCACAGTAAAGTTATGCCCCTTTTTTTTAACTGTATAAAACAGTGGTCCCCAACCACCGGGCCGCAGAAGATTTTTATTTTTTTATTTTTTCATTAAATCAACATAAAAAACACAAGATACACTTACAATTAGTGCATCAACCCAAAACAACCTTCCTTTTTCATGACAAAAAAAAAATAATTAATTAATTAAAAAATAGAACCCCCATCCCCCTCCCCCGCCAGGCCGCGGGACAAATTATCAAGCGTTGAGCGGTCCGCTGCAACAAAAAGATTGGGGACCACTGGTATAAAAGACAGTTGCAAGAATTTTACCGTAAAAAATTAACAGTGATTATGTATTTTTAATTTACAGTTATGCACTGTAAAAACAACCATAGATTTTAAAGTAAAAATGGCTCAACTTTTACTGTAAAAAAAATAACTGCGAAAAAACAGTCAGGTTTAACCATTAAAACTCTCAATTGCCAGACTTTCACTATAAACAAACCAACTGGTTTTGTTCTTTTATTTATAGTAATGCCTTGTGAAAACAACCGTTGATTTTACAGTAAAAAATGTTAAAAGTAACAGTGGTACCGTTTTTTTCCATTTACAGTAATGCACTGTGAAAACTGTCATCATAGATTAAAAAAATCAAATGGTATGGTACAGTTTTTCCATTTACAGTAATGTATTGTGAAAAAAGTCAAATTGTACAGTAAAATTATGCCCCCCTTTTTTTGACCGTATAAAACACAGTTGCAATATTTTACCGTTAAAAATAACAGTGATTCTGTTTTTTATTTATTTACAGTAATACACTCTAAAAACAACCATAGATTTTAGTAAAACTTGCCAAACTTTTACTGTAAAAAAATAACTGCGAAAAAATAACTGCGAAAAAAAAAGTCTGGTTTTACCATTAAAACGGTCAATCGCCAGAATTCCACTGTAAAAAACCAACAAGTTCTGTTCTTATATTTACAGTAATGCACTGTGAAAACAACCGTCGATTTTACGGTGAAAAAAATGGTTAAAGTAACAGTGGTATCGTTTTTTTCCAATTACAGTAATGCACTGTGAAAACTACAATCATAGATTAAAAATTCAAATGGTATGGTACAGTTTTTCTTTTTACAGTAATGCACTGTGAAAAAAGTCAGTAGATTTTACAGTAAAATTATGCCCCTTTTTTTTAACCGTATAAAACACAGTTGCAAGAATGTTACCGTGAAAAATAACAGTGGTTCTGTTTTTTTGTAATTTACAGTAATGCACTGTAAAAAAAAACATAGATAGTAAAAATTGCTTAACTTTTACTGTAAAAAAAAAACTGCAAAAAAAAGTCAGGTTTTACCATTAAAACTGTCAGTCACCAGAATTTCACTGTAAAAAAAACCAACTATTTCTGTTCTTATATTTACAGTAATTCACTGTGAGAAAAGTCAGTAGATTTTACAGTAAAATGATGCCCCTTTTTTTAAACGTATAAAACACAGTTGCAAGAATTTTACCGTAAAAAATAACATTGATTCTGTTTTTTTATTTACAGTAATGCACTGTAAAAACAACCATATATTTTATAGTAAAAATTGCTAAACTTTTACTGTAAAAAAAATAACTGCGAAAAAAGTCAGGTTTTACCATTAAAACTGTCAATAGCCAGAATTTCACTGTAAAAAAAACAACTAGTTCTGTTCTTATATTTACAGTAATGCACTGTGAAAACAACCGTCGATTTTACGGTGAAAAAAATGGTTAAAGTAACAGTGGTATCGTTTTTTTCCAATTACAGTAATGCACTGTGAAAACTACAATCATAGATTAAAAATTCAAATGGTATGGTACAGTTTTTCTTTTTACAGTAATGCACTGTGAAAAAAGTCAGTAGATTTTACAGTAAAATTATGCCCCTTTTTTTTAACCGTATAAAACACAGTTGCAAGAATGTTACCGTAAAAAATAACAGTGGTTCTGTTTTTTTAAATTTACAGTAATGCACTGTAAAAAAAAACATAAATAGTAAAAATTGCTAAACTTTTACTGTAAAAAAAAAACTGCGAAAAAAAGTCAGGTTTTACCATTAAAACTGTCAGTCACCAGAATTTCAATGTAAAAAAACAATTAGTTTTGTTCTTACATTTACAGTAATGCACTGTGAAAACAACAGTCGATTTTACGGTAAAAAAAAAAAAAAAGACAAACGTAACATTGGTACCGTATTTTTCCATTTACAGTAATGCACTATGAAAACTACCATCATAGAATAAACATTCAAATGTTATGGTACAGTTTTTCTATTTACAGTAATGCACTGTGAAAAGTCAGATTTTACAGTAAAATTCTGCTCCTTTTTTTGTACCTTATAAAACACAGTTGAAAGATTTTTACCGTAAAAAATAACAAAGTGTTACCCAATTTTTTTACTGTTAAGATTTTCATCCATCCATCCATTTTCTACCGCTTATTCCCTTTCAGGGTCGCGGGGGCGCTGGCGCCTATCTCAGCTACAATCGGGCGGAAGGCAGGGTACACCCTGGACAAGTCGCCATCTCAGTTAAAATTTTCAGTCGCCAGAATTTCACTGTAAAAAAAAGAAGTAGTTCTGTTTTTTTTTTATTTACAGTAATGCACTGTGAAAAAAAACTGTCGATTTTACGGTAAAAAAAAAAAAGGTAAAAGTAACAGTGGTACCGTTTTTTTTTCCATTTACAGTAATGCACTGTGAAAACTACCATCATAGTATAAAAATTCAAATGGTACGGTACAGTTTTTTTATTTACAGTAATGCACTGTGAAAAAAGTCAGTAGATTTCACAGTAAAGTTATGCCCCTTTTTTTTAACTGTATAAAACAGTGGTCCCCAACCACCGGGCCGCAGAAGATTTTTATTTTTTTATTTTTTCATTAAATCAACATAAAAAACACAAGATACACTTACAATTAGTGCATCAACCCAAAACAACCTTCCTTTTTCATGACAAAAAAAAAATTAATCGATTGTAGCTGAGATAGGCGCCAGCGCCCCCCGCGACCCCGAAAGGGAATAAGCGGTAGAAAATGGATGGATGGATAAAAAAATAGAACCCCCCATCCCCCTCCCCCGCCAGGCCGCGGGACAAATTATCAAGCGTTGAGCGGTCCGCTGCTACAAAAAGATTGGGGACCACTGGTATAAAAGACAGTTGCAAGAATTTTACCGTAAAAAAATAACAGTGATTCTGTATTTTTAATTTACAGTTATGCACTGTAAAAACAACCATAGATTTTAAAGTAAAAATGGCTCAACTTTTACTTAAAAAAAAATAACTGCGAAAAAACAGTCAGGTTTAACCATTCGAACTCTCAATTGCCAGAATTTCACTATAAACAAACCAACTGGTTTTGTTCTTTTATTTATAGTAATGCCTTGTGAAAACAACCGTTGATTTTACAGTAAAAAATGTTAAAAGTAACAGTGGTACCGTTTTTTTCCATTTACAGTAATGCACTGTGAAAACTGTCATCATAGATTAAAAAAATCAAATGGTATGGTACAGTTTTTCCATTTACAGTAATGCACTGTGAAAAAAGTCAAATTGTACAGTAAAATTATGCCCCCTTTTTTTGACCGTATAAAACACAGTTGCAATATTTTACCGTTAAAAATAACAGTGATTCTGTTTTTTTATTTATTTACAGTAATACACTCTAAAAACAACCATAGATTTTAGTAAAACTTGCCAAACTTTTACTGTAAAAAAATAACTGCGAAAAAAAAAGTCTGGTTTTACCATTAAAACGGTCAATCGCCAGAATTCCACTGTAAAAAACCAACAAGTTCTGTTCTTATATTTACAGTAATGCACTGTGAAAACAACTGTCGATTTTACGGTGAAAAAAATGGTTAAAGTAACAGTGGTATCGTTTTTTTTCCAATTACAGTAATGCACTGTGAAAACTACAATCATAGATTAAAAATTCAAATGGTATGGTACAGTTTTTCTTTTTACAGTAATGCACTGTGAAAAAAGTCAGTAGATTTTACAGTAAAATTATGCCCCTTTTTTTTAACCGTATAAAACACAGTTGCAAGAATGTTACCGTGAAAAATAACAGTGGTTCTTTTTTTTTTAAATTTACAGTAATGCACTGTAAAAAAAAACATAGATAGTAAAAATTGCTAAACTTTTACTGTAAAAAAAAACTGCAAAAAAAAGTCTGGTTTTACCATTAAAACTGTCAGTCGCCAGAATTTCACTGTAAAAAACCCCAACTATTTCTGTTCTTATATTTACAGTAATTCACTGTGAGAAAAGTCAGTAGATTTTACAGTAAAATTATGCCCCTTTTTTTAAACGTATAAAACACAGTTGCAAGAATTTTACCGTAAAAAATAACATTGATTCTGTTTTTTTATTTACAGTAATGCACTGTAAAAACAACCATAGATTTTATAGTAAAAATTGCTAAACTTTTACTGTAAAAAAAATAACTGCGAAAAAACGTCAGGTTTTACCATTAAAACTGTCAATCGCCAGAATTTCACTGTAAAAAAAACAACTAGTTCTGTTCTTATATTTACAGTAATGCACTGTGAAAACAACCGTCGATTTTACGGTGAAAAAAATGGTTAAAGTAACAGTGGTATCGTTTTTTTCCAATTACAGTAATGCACTGTGAAAACTACAATCATAGATTAAAAATTCAAATGGTATGGTACAGTTTTTCTTTTTACAGTAATGCACTGTGAAAAAAATCAGTAGATTTTACAGTAAAATTATGCCCCTTTTTTTTAACCGTATAAAACACAGTTGCAAGAATGTTACCGTAAAAAATAACAGTGGTTCTGTTTTTTTAAATTTACAGTAATGCACTGTAAAAAACACATAGATAGTAAAAATTGCTAAACTTTTACTGTAAAAAAAAAACTGCGAAAAAAAGTCAGGTTTTACCATTAAAACTGTCAATCGCCAGAATTACACTGTAAACACAACAACTAGTTCTGTTCTTATATTTACAGTAATTCACTGTGAAAAAAGTCAGTAGATTTTACAGTAAAATTATGCCCCTTTTTTTAAACGTATAAAACACAGTTGCAAGAATTTTACTGTAAAAAATAACATTGATTCTGTTTTTTTATTTACAGTAATGCACTGTAAAAACCACCATAGATTTTATAGTAAAAATTGCTAAACTTTTACTGTAAAAAAAATAACTGCGAAAAAAAGTCAGGTTTTACCATTAAAACTGTCAATCGCCAGAATTACACTGTAAAAACAACAAATAGTTCTGTTCTTATATTTACAGTAATGCACTGTGAAAACAACCGTCGATTTTACGGTGAAAAAAATGGTTAAAGTAACAGTGGTATCGTTTTTTTCCAATTACAGTAATGCACTGTGGAAACTACAATCATAGATTAAAAATTCAAATGGTATGGTACAGTTTTTCTTTTTACAGTAATGCACTGTGAAAAAAGTCAGTAGATTTTACAGTAAAATTATGCCCCTTTTTTTTAACCGTATAAAACACAGTTGCAAGAATGTTACCGTGAAAAATAACGGTGGTTCTGTTTTTTTTTAATTTACAGTAATGCACTGTAAAAAAAAACATAGATAGTAAAAATTGCTAAACTTTTACTGTAAAAAAAAAAACTGCAAAAAAAAGTCAGGTTTTACCATTAAAACTGTCAGTCGCCAGAATTTCACTGTAAAAAACCCCAACTATTTCTGTTCTTATATTTACAGTAATTCACTGTGAGAAAAGTCAGTAGATTTTACAGTAAAATTATGCCCCTTTTTTTAAACGTATAAAACACAGTTGCAAGAATTTTACCGTAAAAAATAACATTGATTCTGTTTTTTTATTTACAGTAATGCACTGTAAAAACAACCATAGATTTTATAGTAAAAATTGCTAAACTTTTACTGTAAAAAAAATAACTGCGAAAAAACGTCAGGTTTTACCATTAAAACTGTCAATCGCCAGAATTTCACTGTAAAAAAAACAACTAGTTCTGTTCTTATATTTACAGTAATGCACTGTGAAAACAACCGTCGATTTTACGGTGAAAAAAATGGTTAAAGTAACAGTGGTATCGTTTTTTTCCAATTACAGTAATGCACTGTGAAAACTACAATCATAGATTAAAAATTCAAATGGTATGGTACAGTTTTTCTTTTTACAGTAATGCACTGTGAAAAAAATCAGTAGATTTTACAGTAAAATTATGCCCCTTTTTTTTAACCGTATAAAACACAGTTGCAAGAATGTTACCGTAAAAAGTAACAGTGGTTCTGTTTTTTTAAATTTACAGTAATGCACTGTAAAAAACACATAGATAGTAAAAATTGCTAAACTTTTACTGTAAAAAAAAAACTGCGAAAAAAAGTCAGGTTTTACCATTAAAACTGTCAATCGCCAGAATTACACTGTAAACACAACAACTAGTTCTGTTCTTATATTTACAGTAATTCACTGTGAAAAAAGTCAGTAGATTTTACAGTAAAATTATGCCCCTTTTTTTAAACGTATAAAACACAGTTGCAAGAATTTTACTGTAAAAAATAACATTGATTCTGTTTTTTTATTTACAGTAATGCACTGTAAAAACCACCATAGATTTTATAGTAAAAATTGCTAAACTTTTACTGTAAAAAAAATAACTGCGAAAAAAAGTCAGGTTTTACCATTAAAACTGTCAATCGCCAGAATTACACTGTAAAAACAACAAATAGTTCTGTTCTTATATTTACAGTAATGCACTGTGAAAACAACCGTCGATTTTACGGTGAAAAAAATGGTTAAAGTAACAGTGGTATCGTTTTTTTCCAATTACAGTAATGCACTGTGGAAACTACAATCATAGATTAAAAATTCAAATGGTATGGTACAGTTTTTCTTTTTACAGTAATGCACTGTGAAAAAAGTCAGTAGATTTTACAGTAAAATTATGCCCCTTTTTTTTAACCGTATAAAACACAGTTGCAAGAATGTTACCGTGAAAAATAACGGTGGTTCTGTTTTTTTTTAATTTACAGTAATGCACTGTAAAAAAAAACATAGATAGTAAAAATTGCTAAACTTTTACTGTAAAAAAAAAACTGCAAAAAAAAGTCAGGTTTTACCATTAAAACTGTCAGTCGCCAGAATTTCACTGTAAAAAACCCCAACTATTTCTGTTCTTATATTTACAGTAATTCACTGTGAGAAAAGTCAGTAGATTTTACAGTAAAATTATGCCCCTTTTTTTAAACTTATAAAACACAGTTGCAAGAATTTTACCGTAAAAAATAACATTGATTCTGTTTTTTTATTTACAGTAATGCACTGTAAAAACAACCATAGATTTTATAGTAAAAATTGCTAAACTTTTACTGTAAAAAAAATAACTGCGAAAAAAAGTCAGGTTTTACCATTAAAACTGTCAATCGCCAGAATTTCACTGTAAAAAAAACAACTAGTTCTGTTCTTATATTTACAGTAATGCACTGTGAAAACAACCGTCGATTTTACGGTGAAAAAAATGGTTAAAGTAACAGTGGTATCGTTTTTTTCCAATTACAGTAATGCACTGTGAAAACTACAATCATAGATTAAAAATTCAAATGGTATGGTACAGTTTTTCTTTTTACAGTAATGCACTGTGAAAAAAGTCAGTAGATTTTACAGTAAAATTATTCCCCTTTTTTTTAACCGTATAAAACACAGTTGCAAGAATGTTACCGTGAAAAATAACAGTGGTTCTGGTTTTTTTAAATTTACAGTAATGCACTGTAAAAAAAAACATAGATAGTAAAAATTGCTAAACTTTTACTGTAAAAAAAAACTGCAAAAAAAAGTCAGGTTTTACCATTAAAACTGTCAGTTGCCAGAATTTCACTATAAAAAACCCCAACTATTTATGTTCTTATATTTACAGTAATTCACTGTGAGAAAAGTCAGTAGATTTTACAGTAAAATTATGCCCCTTTTTTTAACCGTATAAAGCACAGTTGCAAGAATGTTACCGTGAAAAATAACGGTGGTTCTGTTTTTTTTTAATTTACAGTAATGCACTGTAAAAAAACACATAGATAGTAAAAATTGCTAAACTTTTACTGTAAAAAAAAAACTGCGAAAAAAAGTCAGGTTTTACCATTAAAACTGTCAATCGCCAGAATTACACTGTAAACACAACAACTAGTTCTGTTCTTATATTTACAGTAATTCACTGTGAAAAAAGTCAGTAGATTTTACAGTAAAATTATGTCCCTTTTTTTAAACGTATAAAACACAGTTGCAAGAATTTTACTGTAAAAAATAACATTGATTCTGTTTTTTTATTTACAGTAATGCACTGTAAAAACCACCATAGATTTTATAGTAAAAATTGCTAAACTTTTACTGTAAAAAAAATAACTGCGAAAAAAAGTCAGGTTTTACCATTAAAACTTTTAATCGCCAGAATTACACTGTAAAAACAACAAATAGTTCTGTTCTTATATTTACAGTAATGCACTGTGAAAACAACCGTCGATTTTACGGTGAAAAAAAAGGTTAAAGTAACAGTGGTATCGTTTTTTTCCAATTACAGTAATGCACTGTGGAAACTACAATCATAGATTAAAAATTCAAATGGTATGGTACAGTTTTTCTTTTTACAGTAATGCACTGTGAAAAAAGTCAGTAGATTTTACAGTAAAATTATGCCCCTTTTTTTTAACCGTATAAAACACAGTTGCAAGAATGTTACCGTGAAAAATAACAGTGGTTCTGTTTTTTTTAAATTTACAGTAATGCACTGTAAAAAAAAACATAGATAGTAAAAATTGCTAAACTTTTACTGCAAAAAAAAACTGCGAAAAAAAAGTCAGGTTTTACCATTAAAACTGTCAGTCGCCAGAATTTCACTGTAAAAAAACCCCAACTATTTCTGTTCTTATATTTACAGTAATTCACTGTGAGAAAAGTCAGTAGATTTTACAGTAAAATTATGCCCCTTTTTTCAAACGTATAAAACACAGTTGCAAGAATTTTACCGTAAAAAATAACATTGATTCTGTTTTTTTATTTACAGTAATGCACTGTAAAAACAACCATAGATTTTATAGTAAAAATTGCTAAACTTTTACTGTAAAAAAAATAACTGCGAAAAAAAGTCAGGTTTTACCATTAAAACTGTCAATCGCCAGAATTACACTGTAAAAACAACAACTAGTTCTGTTCTTATATTTACAGTAATGCACTGTGAAAACAACCGTCGATTTTACGGTGAAAAAAATGGTTAAAGTAACAGTGGTATCGTTTTTTTTCAATTACAGTAATGCACTGTGAAAACTACAATCATAGATTAAAAATTCAAATGGTATGGTACAGTTTTTCTTTTTACAGTAATGCACTGTGAAAAATGTCAGTAGATTTTACAGTAAAATTATGCCCCTTTTTTTTAACCGTATAAAACACAGTTGCAAGAATGTTACCGTAAAAAATAACAGTGGTTCTGTTTTTTTTAAATTTACAGTAATGCACTGTAAAAAAAACCATGGATAGTAAAAATTGCTAAACTTTTACTGTAAAAAAAAAACTGCGAAAAAAAGTCAGGTTTTACCATTAAAACTGTCAGTCGCCAGAATTTCACTGTAAAAAACCCCCAACTATTTCTGTTCTTATATTTACAGTAATCCACTGTGAAAAAAGTCAGTAGATTTTACAGTAAAATTATGCCCCTTTTTTTAAACGTATAAAACACAGTTGCAAGAATTTTACCGTAAAAAATAACATTGATTCAATTTTTTTATTTACAGTATTGCACTGTAAAAACAACCATAGATTTTATAGTAAAAATTGCTAAACTTTTACTGTAAAAAAAATAACTGCGAAAAAAGGTCAGGTTTTACCATTAAAACTGTCAATTGCCAGAATTTCACTGTAAAAACAACAACTAGTTCCGTTCTTATATTTACAGTAATGCACTGTGAAAACAACCGTCGATTTTACGTTGAAAAAATTGGTAAAAGTAACAGTGGTACCGTTTTTTTCCATTTACAGTAATGCACTGTGGAAACTACAATCATAGATTAAAAATTCAAATGGTATGGTACAGTTTTTCTATTTACAGTAATGCACTGTGAAAAAAGTCAGATTGTACAGTAAAATTATGCCCCCCTTTTTTAACCGTATAAAACACAGTTGCAATAGTTTACCGTAAAAAATAACAGTGATTCAGGTTTTTTTTTATTTACAATAATACACTGTAAAAACAACCATAGATTTTAGTAAAAATTGCTAAACTTTTACTGAAAAAAAATAAATAAAAGTCAGGTTTTACCATTAAAACTCTGGTTTTGTTCTTATATTTACAGTAATGCACCGTGAGAACAACCGTCGATTTTACGGTACAAAAAATGTTAAAAGTAACAGTGGTACCGTTTTTTTCCATTTACAGTAATGTACTGTGAAAAAAACCATCATAGATTAAAAATGTTACACTAAAAATTCAAATGGTGTAAAGTTTTTCTATTTACGGTAATTACAGTGGAAAAAAGTAAATTCTGCCATCTTTTTTTTAACCGAATAAAGCATGACTGCAAGAATTTAACACTAAAAAAAAAACAGTGATCTGTTTTTTGTTTTTTTTTACAGTAATGCACTGTAAAAAAACAAAAACAATGTTTTGACGATTAAAAAAAAACTGCACCTCGGTCACCACAATTTTGAGGTAAAAGTAAGAGTTATACCTTTGTAAAAAAAAAAAAAAAAAATTACAGTAATGCACTGTGAAAAAAAATCCCATTGCCATTTTTTTTCTACTGTAAAATATTTTTTACAACAGTGTAGAAAAATTATTACTTTGAAAACATGTTCTTGTTTATTTACCCCAAAAACAGACACACACATTAGATGGATGGATGCATTGATGGATAGACGGATGAGGGATGGAGGGATGGCTTGATGGATGGAGGGTTGGATGGATGGATGGATGGAAAGCTGGAGAGATGGTTGGAGGGAATTTATGGATGGATTGCTAGATAGATGTACAAAAGGATGGATGTTGGATGTATGGAGGAATAGGTGGATGGATGGCGGGAGGGGATAGACGAATGAAGGGATGGGAATATGGACGGTTGGTTGGATGGATGAAATGATTGGATGGATAGAGGAAAGATGGGCGGTTGGATGAAGGATGGACGGAATTGATGAATGGTTGGATGTATGGATGGATGATAGATGTTGGATGGTTGATGGATGGACGGAATTGATGGGTTGTTGGATGGATGAAAAACGATGGCTGGATAGACGGAATTGGGGGATGGTTGGAAGTATGGATGAATCATGGAAGGATGGATGATAGATACTTTGTTGGATAGATGGATGGATGATGGATGGAATTGATGGAAGATTCGGATGGATTGAGGAATGTTGGATGGAAAGATGAATTGGTGGATGGTTGGAAGTATGGAAGAATGGATGAATGATGGAAGAATGGATGAATGATGGAAGGATGGATGATAAATAGATAGATGGATGGATGATAGATGGAATTGATGGATGGTTGGATGTATGGATGGATGATAACTGTTGGATGGGTAGATAGAATTGATGAATGATTGGAAGTATGGAAGGATGGATGAATCATGGAAGGAAGGATGATAGATGGTTGGCTGGTTGGATGGATAAATGATGGATGGATAGTTGAAATTGACTGATAGTTGGAAGTATGGATGAATCATGGAAGGATGGATGATAGATAATTTGTTTGATAGATGGATGGATGATAGATGGAATTGAGGGAAGATTCGGATGGATGGATGATAGATGGGATTCATGGATGGTTGGATGGATTGAGAAATGATGTATGGATAGATGAATTGATGGATGGTTGCAAGTATGGAAGAATGGATGATAAATAGATAGATGGATGGATGATAGATGGAATCGATGGATGGTTGGATGTATGGATGGATGATAAATGTTGGATGGATGATGGATAGATGGAATTGATGGATGATTGGAAGTATGGAAGGATGGATGAATCATGGAAGGAAGGATGATAGATGGTTGGTTGGTTAGATGGATGGATGGTTGAATGGATGGATAAATGATGGATGGATAGTTGGAATTGACAGATGGTTGGAAGTATGGATGAATCATGGAAGGATGGATGACAGATAGATAATTTGTTGGATAGATGGATGGAATTGATGGAAGATTCGGATGAATGGATGGATGCTGGACAGATGGAATTGATGGATGGATGATGAATGATGGATAAATGGAATTAATGGATGGTTGGAAGTATGGAAGGATGAATGAATGATGGAAGGATGGATGATAAATAGATAGATAGTTGGTTGGATAGATGGGTGGAATTGATGGATGGTTGAATGTGTGGATGGATGATGGAATTGTTAGATGATTGGAAATATGGAAGGATGGATGAATGATGGTAGGATGGATGATAGATGGTTGGTTGGTTGGATGAATGGATAGTTGGAATTGGCGGATGGTTGGAAGTATGGATGAATCATGAAAGGATGGATGATAGATCAATAATTGGTTGGATAGATGGATGGATGATAGATGAAATTGATGGAAGATTCGGATGTATGGATAGATGGAATTGATGGATGGTTGGATGGATGAATGATGGATGGATAGATGGAATAGATGGATGGTTGTAAGTATGGAAGGATGGATGAATGATGGAAGGTTGGATAGATGATAGATGGAATTGATGGATGGTTGGATGGATGGAAGTATGGATGAATCATGGAAGGATGGATGACACATAGATGGAATTGATAAATGATTGGATATATGAAAGGATGGATGAATGATGGCAGGAGGGATGATAGATGTTGGTTGAATAGATGGATGGATGGATGGATAATGAAAGGATTGTTGGAATTGGCGGATGGTTGGAAGTATGGATGAATGATGGAAGGATGGATGATAGATGGATCATTGGTTGGGTGGATGGATGATAGATAGAATTGATGGAAAATTTGGATGTATGGATGGATGATGGATAGATGGATGGTTTGATGGATGAATGAGATGGATTTGATGGATGGTTGGATGTATGGATGAATGATAGCTGTTGGATGGATGATGGAATTGATGGATGATTGGAAGTATGGAAGGATGGATGATAAATGGTTGGTTGGATAGATGGATGGATGTTGGATGCACGGATAAATGGCGGATGGATAGTTGGAATTGATGGATGGTTGGAAGTATGGATGGATCATGGAAGGATGGATAGATGGAGGGATGATAGATGGAATTGATGGAAGATTTGGCTGTATGGATGGATGAATGATGGATGATAGATGGAATTGATGGATGGTTGGTAGTTTGTAAGGATGGATGAATGATGGAAGGATAGATGACATATAGATAGATGGTTGGTTGGAAAAATGGATGGATGTATGGATGGATGGTGGGTAGATGGAATTGATGGATGATTGGAAGTATGGAAGGATGTATAATAGATGGTTGGTTGGATGGATGGATGGATGGATGGATGGATGGATGGATGGATAAATGATGGATAGATTGTTGGAATTGACGGACGGTTGGAAGTATGGATGAATCATGAAAGGATGGATGATAGATAGATAATTGGTTGGATAGATGGATGGATGATAGATGGAATTAATGGATGGTTGAATGATGGATGGATAGATGGAATTGGTGGATGGTTGGAAGTATGGAAGAATAGATGAATGATGGAAGGATGGCTAAGTAGATAGATGGTTGTTTGGATGGCTGGATGATAGATGTATTTTATGGATGGTTGGATGTATAGATGGATGATAGCTGTTGGATGGATGATTGAATTGATGGATGATATATGGTTGGTTGGATAGCTGGATGGATGTTGGATGCACGGATAAATCATGGGTGGATAGTTGTAATTGATGGATGGTTGGAAGTATGGATGGATCATGGAAGGATGGATGGATGATGGATGGAATTGATGGAAGATTCGGCTGTATGGATGGATGAATGATAGATGGATAGATGGAATTGATGGATGGTTGGTAGTATGAAGGATGGATGATAAATAGATAGATGGTTGGTTGGAAAAATGGATGGATGGATGGATGGTGGATAGTTGGAATTGACGAATGGTTGGAAGTATGGCTGAATCATGGAAAGATGGATGCTAGATAGATAATTGGTTGGATAAATGGATGAATGATGGATGGATAGATGGAATTGGTGGATGGTTGGAAGTATGGAAGAATAGATGAATGATGGAAGGATGGCTAAGTAGATAGATGGTTGTTTGGATGGCTGGATGATAGATGTATTTTATGGATGGTTGGATGTATAGATGGATGATAGCTGTTGGATGGATGATTGAATTGATGGATGATATATGGTTGGTTGGATAGCTGGATGGATGTTGGATGCACGGATAAATCATGGGTGGATAGTTGAAATTGATGGATGGTTGGAAGTATGGATGGATCATGGAAGGATGGATGGATGATGGATGGAATTGATGGAAGATTCGGCTGTATGGATGGATGAATGATAGATGGATAGATGGAATTGATGGATGGTTGGTAGTATGGAAGGATGGATGATAAATAGATAGATGGTTGGTTGGAAAAATGGATGGATGGATGGATGGTGGATAGTTGGAATTGACGAATGGTTGGAAGTATGGCTGAATCATGGAAGGATGGATGCTAGATAGATAATTGGTTGGATAAATGGATGAATGATGGATGGATAGATGGAATTGGTGGATGGTTGGAAGTATGGAAGAATAGATGAATGATGGCAGGATGGATGATAAATAGATAGATGGTTGGTTGGAAAAGATGGATGAATGATAGAAGGATGGATGATAGATGGTTGTTGGATGGATAGATGGACGGATGATAGATAGTTGGATGCAAGGTGTTTTTGGTGACTACTGTGATCTGAGGACTTCCTGGTAGCAGTAAGCGCCGTAGAGATGCGAGGACTTGGGCGGGAACCCGAAGGAGCGCACCCCCGGGTCGGCGAGGCCCCCGCAGCGCCCCCTGGGCTTGGCCACGGGGAAGCGCACGCTGCCGTCTCTCAGCCAGCCGCCGTCACAGCGGTGGTAGTTGTGGAAGCGCCAGGCGGAGTAGAGCTGGCCCACCAAGGCCAGGTCAGCTGCGTGGCGTGCGCACGTTTGCTGGGCCTGCTGAAAGGAGAAGGAGCCCGCCACGTGGAAGACGGACCCTGCCGGAGGAACGCCGCTTCAGACTCTGGCTTGTCGGGACCTTCCCCGGCGCCCACACTCACCGCTGCTCAGCGAGGTGAAGCAAAAGGCGTCGAAACGATCCCGCTGCTTGTCTTTCAGTCCGTAACTGCGAATGCCGGGACCCGGTTCTGCTCCACCGCAGGCAGGCCGAGGCGTGATGATGGGGTACTGGACCTGTCCATCCTGCAACCAGCCCGCGTTGCACCAGTCCAGACCCTCGGTCCAGGCTGCAGGAGACCACATGGAGGAGACATTTTCTTGTGAGAACACAGGTGACAGTTTTAATTAATCATGTTCACGTTTCATGTGTTGGCTCTCCAACAATTGACCAATCAGAGTCTTTCTTTCTTCAACTCTTAGAACTATTTGAGCTCCTCTTTTATGTTTACTGTAAACAAACCTGCATGTGATCCTAAAAAACTGCCAGCAGACTTAGATTGGTCAGATCTAGTCTTAGTTTTTGGTCCGAATAGGCTTCATCAGTTCGTTTTCATGGACTTAGATTGGTCAGATCTAGTCTTAGACCTAGATCCGAGTATGCTTCATCGGTCCTTGTCATAGACTTAGATTGGTCAAATCTAGTCTTAGACTTAGATCCGAGTAGTACTCATCAGTTTGTGCTCATAGACTTAGATCGGTCAGATTTAGTCTTAGATTTAGATCCGAGTAGTCTTCATCAGTTCATCCTCAAAGATCTAGATTGGTCAGACCTAATCTTAGATTTAGATCCGAGTAAGCTTCATCAGTTAGTGGTCATAGTTAGATTGGTCGAATCTAGTCTCAGACCTAGATCTGAGTAGGTTTCATCAGTTCGTGCTCATAGACTTAGATTTGTCAAATCTAGTCTTAGACTTTGATCCGAGTAGGCTTCATCTGTCCATACTCATTGCCTTAGATTGGTCAGATCTAGTCTTGGACTTAGATCCGAGTTGGCTTCATCAGTCCGTGTTCATAGACTTAGATAAGTCAGATCTAATCTTAGACCTAGATCAGAGTTGGCTTCATCAGTTCGTGCTCATAGACTTAGATCGGTCAGATCAGTCTTAGATTTAGATCCGAGTAGTCTTCATCAGTTCATCCTCAAAGATCTAGATTGGTCAGACCTAGTCTTAGACTTAGATCCGAGTAGGCTTCATCAGTTCGTGGTCATAGACTTAGATCGGTCAGATCTAGTCTTAGACTTAGATCCGAGTAGGCTTCATCAGTTCGTGGTCATAGACTTAGATTGGTCAAATCTAGTCCTAGACTTACATCCGAGTAGTACTCATCAGTTTGTGCTCATAGACTTAGATCGGTCAGATCTAGTCTTAGACTTAGATCCGAGTTGGCTTCATCAGTTCGTGCTCATAGACTTAGATCAGTCAGATCAGTCTTAGATTTAGATCCGAGTAGTCTTCATCAGTTCATCCTCAAAGGTCTAGATTGGTCAGACCTAGTCTTAGACTTAGATCCGAGTAGGCTTCATCAGTTAGTGGTCATAGTTAGATTGGTCAAATCTAGTCTCAGACCTAGATCTGAGTAGGTTTCATCAGTTCGTGCTCATAGACTTGGATTGGTCAAATCTAGTCTTAGACTTTGATCCGAGTAGGCTTCATCAGTCCATACTCATTGCCTTAGATTGATCAGATCTAGTCTTAGACTTAGATCCGAGTTGGCTTCATCAGTCCGTGTTCATAGACTTAGATAAGTCAGATCTAATCTTAGACCTAGATCAGAGTAGGCTTCATCAGTTCGTGCTCATGGACTTAGATCGGTCAAATCTAGTTTTAGACTTAGATCCCTGTAGGCTTCATCAGTTCGTGCTCATAGGCCTAGATCAGTCAGATCTAGTCTTAGACTTAGATCCGAGTAGGCTTCATCAGTTCGTGGTCATAGACTTAGATTGGTCAGATGTAGTTTTAGACCTAGAGCCGAGTAGGATTCATCAGTTCATGCTCATAGACTTAGATCGGTCAGATCTAGTCTTAGACTTAGATCCGAGTAGGCTTCATCAGTTCGTGGTCATAGACTTAGATTGGTCAAATCTAGTCTTAGACTTAGATCCGAGTAGTACTCATCAGTTTGTGCTCATAGACTTAGATCGGTCAGATCTAGTCTTAGACTTAGATCTGAGTTGGCTTCATCAGTTCGTGCTCATAGACTTAGATCGGTCGATCAGTCTTAGATTTGGATCCGAGTAGGGTTCATCAGTTCATCCTCAAAGATCTAGATTGGTCAGACCTAGTCTTAGATTTGGATCCGAGTAGGGTTCGTCAGTTCATCCTCAAAGATCTAGATTGGTCAGACCTAGTCTTAGACTTAAATCCGAGTAGGCTTCATCAGTTAGTGGTCATAGTTAGATTGGTCAAATCTATTCTCAGACTTTGATCCGAGTAGGCTTCATCAGTTCATACTCATTGACTTAGATTGGTCAGATCTAGTTTTGGACTTAGATCCGTGTAGGCCTCATCAGTTCGTGTTCATAGACTTAGATAAGTCAGATCTAATCTTAGACCTAGATCAGAGTTGGCTTCATCAGTTCGTGTTCATAGACTTAGATTGGTCAAATCTAGTCTTAGACTTAGATCCGAGTAGTACTCATCAGTTTGTGCTCATAGACTTAGATCGGTCAGATCTAGTCTTAGACTTAGATCCGAGTTGGCTTCATCAGTTCGTGCTCATAGACTTAGATCGGTCAGATCAGTCTTAGATTTAGATCCGAGTAGTCTTCATCAGTTCATCCTCAAAAGTCTAGATTGGTCAGACCTAGTCTAAGACTTAGATCCGAGTAGGCTTCATCAGTTAGTGGTCATAGTTAGATTGGTCAAATCTAGTCTCAGACCTAGATCTGAGTAGGTTTCATCAGTTCGTGCTCATAGACTTAGATTGGTCAAATCTAGTCTTAGACTTTGATCCGAGTAGGCTTCATCAGTCCATACTCATTGCCTTAGATTAATCAGATCTAGTCTTAGACTTAGATCCGAGTTGGCTTCATCAGTCCGTGTTCATAGACTTAGATAAGTCAGATCTAATCTTAGACCTAGATCAGATTAGGCTTCATCAGTTCGTGCTCATAGACTTAGATCGGTCAAATCTAGTTTTAGACTTAGATCCCTGTAGGCTTCATCAGTTCGTGCTCATAGGCCTAGATCGGTCAGATCTAGTCTTAGACTTAGATCCGAGTAGGCTTCATCAGTTCGTGGTCATAGACTTAGATTGGTCAGATGTAGTTTTAGACCTAGAGCCGAGTAGGATTCATCAGTTCATGCTCATAGACTTAGATCGGTCAGATTTAGTCTTGGACTTAGATCCGAGTAGGCTTCATCAGTTCGTGCTCATAGACCTAGATCGGCCAGATCTAGTCTTTGACTTAGATCCGAGTAGGCTTCATCAGTTCGTGGTCATAGACTTAGATTGGTCAAATCTAGTCTTAGACTTAGATCCAAGTAGTACTCATCAGTTTGTGCTCATAGACTTAGATCGGTCAGATCTAGTCTTAGACTTAGATCCGAGTTGGCTTCATCAGTTCGTGCTCATAGACTTTGATCGGTCAGATCAGTCTTAGATTTGGATCCGAGTAGGGTTCATCAGTTCATCCTCAAAGATCTAGATTGGTCAGACCTAGTCTTAGATTTGGATCCGAGTAGGGTTCGTCAGTTCATCCTCAAAGATCTAGATTGGTCAGACCTAGTCTTAGACTTAAATCCGAGTAGGCTTCATCAGTTAGTGGTCATAGTTAGATTGGTCAAATCTATTCTCAGACTTTGATCCGAGTAGGCTTCATCAGTTCATACTCATTGACTTAGATTGGTCAGATCTAGTCTTGGACTTAGATCCGTGTAGGCTTCATCAGTTCGTGTTCATAGACTTAGATAAGTCAGATCTAATCTTAGACCTAGATCAGAGTTGGCTTCATCAGTTCGTGTTCATAGACTTAGATTGGTCAAATCTAGTCTTAGACTTAGATCCGAGTTGGCTTCATCAGTTCGTGCTCATAAACTTAGATCGGTCAGATCTAGTCTTAGGCTTAGATCCGAGTAGGCTTCATCAGTTCGTGGTCATAGACTTAGAATGTCAGATGTAGTTTTATACCTAGAGCCGAGTAGGATTCATCAGTTCGTGCTCATAGACTTAGATCGGTGAGATCTAATCTTAGACTTAGATCAAAGTAGGCTTCATCAGTTTGTGGACTTAGACTTAGATTGGTCAGATGTAGTCTTAGACCTAGAGCCGAGTAGGTTTCATCAGTTCGTGGTCATAGACTTAGATAGGTCAAATCTAGTCATACACTTAGATCCGAGTAGGCTACATCAGTTCGTGCTCATAGTCTTAAATTGGTCAGATGTAGTCTTAGACTTAGATCCAAGTAGGCTTCATCAGTTTGTGCTCATAGACTTAGATCAGTCAGATCTAGTCTTAGACTTAGATCCGACTAGGGTTCATCAGTTCATCCTCAAAGACTTAGATTGGTCAGATCTAGTCTTAGACTTGGGGCCGACTTCATCAGTTTGTGCTCATAGACTTAGATCGGTCAGATCTAGTCTTAGACCTAAATCCGAGTTGGCTTCATCAGTTCGTGTTCATAGACTTAGATTGGTCAGATCTAGTCTTAGACTTGGGGCCGGCTTCATCAGTTTGTGCTCATAGACTTAGATTGGTCAGATCTAGTCTTAGACCTAAATCCGAGTTGGCTTCATCAGGACGTGTTCACACACTTAGATTGGTCAGATCTAGTCTTAGACTTGGGGCCGGCTTCATCAGTTTGTGCTCATAGACTTATATTGGTCAGATCTAGACTTAGATTTAGATTCGAGTAGGCTTCATCAGTTCGTGGTCATAGACTTAGATTGGTCAGATCTAGTCTTCGATTTAGATTTTTTTTTTTTTACAGTAAATTACATCAGGTTGAAAAACAGTACTACTGTTATTTTTTAAGTATTTTTTTTTAGCAACTAACCAATTTTTTTAAACATAAAATCTAAAAAAAACTTTACCTTTTTTTAATGGATAAAAAACTGTCAGCTGAGTTGCCATAATTTTACCGTAAAATCTACTGTCTTTTTTTTTTTTTTTACAGTGCATTACTGTAAATAGGAAAACGGTACCACCGTTTTTTTAGCGGTTAAATTTTTTGTACAGTAAAATCTCTGGACGTTGATTTCACAGTAAAGTATGATGAATTGAAAAATGTTTTTTTTTTTACCGTGAAATTTTAGCAAATTATAAACATTTTTACAGTAAAATCTACAATTGATTTTATGATGCATAACTGTAAACTGAAAAACGGTACTTGTTTTTACGGTAAAAAACAGGCAGCTAAGTCGCAATGATTTTACCGTAAAATCTAAGGTCTTTTACTGATCATTTAAAAACCAATGGTGGCCACTTTTATTTTTTACAGTAAAATTACCGTAAAATTTGCCGACTTTCTTGAAAGAGTACACACAAAGCATCATCATATCTGGTGGGGCACGTCGTGGTTGTCTGTACCTCTGTACAATTGGTCATGAGAGGCTAAGACGCCATCCTGTTCCTCGCACGCCGTCTTGGCCTCGCCGAAGGTCAGCTTGTAGCGGCCATTTTGGCTCTGATAGGGGAAAACCACACCTGTAAGGAAAATATTTGTCAGCATCCACGCCAGCCGCGCCCTCTTTTCCCCCCGTACCGTCACTCCTTTCCCCCCGTACCGTCTATCCTCAGAGTGACCGCCACGCTCTCGTCCTCGATGTCGTCGATGAGCTCGCAGCGGTACGTGCCGCCATCGTGTAGCCGCAGGTCGGCGAGCCGCAGCGAGGCGTCCATGCCGTGGGCTCGCCGCAGGGACGCCCGTGGTCCCAGCTGGCCGTGTCGCTTGAAGGCGTGCGCGTCGGAAATCATCACGATGTTCTCGGGGCCGATGACGCCCGGCTCCAGCTTGGTCCATTTGACTTTGTAGTTGGCCGGTTTGCTTTTAAGGACGCACGGCAGGGTGGCGTCCTCGCCGCGCCGGCCGACGACCTCGGCGTAAACGGGCGGCTCCAGGAGGTACCTCAGCTCGGTGGGGGCTGAGAGAACCGAATACGTTAGCGGTGCCTAGAATGCCAATTTGTAGGGTGTTGAAGTCGCCATGTAAAATCGCTAATGCTAATCAGTAGCACGGAACTTGCGTGTTTCCTTCACGTCGGAATGTCACAGAGAAGTTCTTCAGCGGATTATATCGACATACTTTATTTTTGTGTTTTTAGCTAATGACCTCGAAAGACTTCCTAAATGAACAAAATATGTTTGCTAAAGCTAGCAAGAAAAGACGTTAGCAGTTAGCTGTTTTAGAATCAATAGTAGATCATGACACCTTTCACTTCTGATACCGATATCGAGGCCTTGCGGCCTGGCCGTTACCAATATTGATCTGATACGATATCATCAGGAATCATACATACTTATCATACTCTTACATTTTATTTTGTAGGTGAACCGATTCCGATTGCTGGGGTGACTATTCGATTCAGAAACAGTTCTCAATTCAAAACGATTTTCGCAATGTATTACTTGTTGCAATACTTATATAAACATGTATGTATATATAAGCATGTATATACTGTATGTTTATATATATATATATATATATATATATATATATATATATATATACAGTATATACATGCTTATATATACACACATAATTATACATATATATACAGTATATATATACACACACACAAAAATATATATGTACATATATACATACAAATACAGTACATACACAATATATCCATATATATCCATATATATATATATATATATATATATATATATATATATATATATATATACACATAAGAATATACACACGTATATACACATTTATACACACATATATACAAACCCCGTTTTCATTTGAGTTGGGAAATTGTGTTAGATGTAAATATAAACGGAATACAATGATTTGCAAATCCTTTTCAACCCATATTCATTTGAATGCACTACAAACACAAGATATTTGATGTTCAAACTCATAAACTGTATTTTTTTTTTGCAAATAATAACTAACTTAAAATTTCATGGCTGCAACACGTGCCAAAGTAGTTGGGAAAGGGCATGTTCACCACTGTGTTACATCACCTTTTCTTTTAACAACACTTAATAAACGTTTGGGAACTGAGGAAACTAATTGTTAAAGCTTTAAAAGTGGAATTCTTTCCCATTCTTGTTTTATGTAGAGCTTCAGTCGTTCAACAGTCCGGGGTCTCCGCTGTCGTATTTTATGCTTCATAATGCGCCACACATTTTCGATGGGAGACAGGTCTGGACTGCAGGCGGGCCAAGAAAGTACGCGCACACTTTTTTTACGAAGCCACGCTGTTGTAACACGTGCTGAATGTGGCTTTGCATTGTCTTGCTGAAATAAGCAGGGGCGTCCATGAAAAAGATGGCAGCATGTGTTGTTCCAAAACCTGTATGTACCTTTCCGCATTAATGGTGACTTCACAGATGTGTAAGTTACCCATGCCTTGGGCACTAATGCACCCCCATACCATCACAGATGCTGGCTTTTGAACTTTGCGTCGATAACAGTCTGGATGGTTCGTTTCCCCTTTGGTCCGGATGACACAATGTCGAATATGTCCGAAAACAATTTGAAATGTGGACTCGTCAGACCACAGAACACTTAGATGATCTCGGGCCCAGAGAAGCAGGCGGCGTTTCTGGATGTTGTTGATAAATAGCTTTCGCTTTGCATAGTAGAACTTTAACTTGCACTTACAGAAGTAGCGACAAACTGTACTTAGTGACAGTGGTTTTCTGAAGTGTTCCTGAGCCCATGTGGTGATATTCATTAGAGATTGATGTCGGTTTTTGATACAGTGCCGTCTGAGGGATCGAAGGTCACGGTCATTCAATGTTGGTTTCCGGCCATGCCGCTTACGTGGAGTGATTTCTCGAGATTCTCTGAACCTTTTGATGATATTATGGACTGTAGATGTTGAAATCCCTAAATTTCTTGCAATTGCACTTTGAGAAACGTTGTTCTTATACTGTTTGACTATTTGCTCACGCAGTTGTGGACAAAGGTGTGTACCTCACCCCATTCTTTCTTGTGAAAGACTGAGCTTTTTTGGGGAAGCTGTTTTTATACCCAATCATGGCACCCACCGGTTCCCAATTAGCCTGCACACCTGTGGGATGTTCCATATAAGTGTTTGATGAGCATTCCTCAACTTTATCAGTATTTATTGCCACCTTTCCCAACTTCTTTGTCACAAGTTGCTGGCATCAAATTCTAATGTTAATGATTATTTGCAAAAAAAAAAAAAAAAAAATGTTCATCAGTTTGAACATCAAATATGTTGTCTTTGTAGCATATTCCAGTGAATATGGGTTGAAAATGATTTGCAAATCATTGTATTCTGTTTATATTTACATCTAACACAATTTCCCAACTCATATGGAAACGGGGTTTGTACATATGTATATATACAGTATATATGTGTGTATATATATATATATATATATATATATATACATATGTGTGTGTGTGTGTATATATAAGTATATATGTACATATCAAATAAGCGGTAGAAAATGGATGGATGGATTATAAAAAATGTTTCGAGTTAATTCAGAATCGCGATTTGGATGTTTACAGATTGCGATCCACCTGCTGTGACACATAATTCATCATCCTGACCACAGGCGCCAACCTTAAGGCCAGACAACTTAAATTCATGTGCCTGGTAACAATGTGCGTGAAAAAAGGTAGTGTTTGTCCCCAAAGCTCATCCACATTGTGGCGAAGGTACCTGCGAGCAGAGCCGAGGTCCAGGTGAGGCAGGTGAGGAGAAGAACCAGGGCGCGCCTCATGGCGACGTAGCGATGACTTTGATGCTCCTTGGGGTGCACAAACATGAATTTCTCATGGACTCAAGGCGGGGAGCATGTGGACTTACCTGGATCCTGGGCACACACCTGGTCTGCGTCACATGTTGAAGACCTTCCACAACTTCCTCACTGGCGTGCTGATGTTTCCTCCATGTTGGCGTCCTCAACCATTCATGTGTCACTCAGCCTCTGTCTCGCCCCAGCTCTCTCTCTCTCTCTCTGGCCTCACGCTGGTCACATGACCCACCATTGTTGTCTTCTGATGTTCATGACCAGCTGGGCGGGGCCCTCGCCACGCTTCTCCGGAACGTTCTTTTGGTTTGCGGCGTGACGCTCTTCTCCACGCCGCCGTCACTGGTGTTGTTGTGTTTGCCGAGTCATGTTGGACACGGGTGTCAAACTGTTGTTTTTTATTGAGGGCCACTTTCATAATCATGACTGCAATCAGAGGGCCACTTTAAATGATGTGTGAGACCACATTAATTAATGTGGTGGGCCAAATTCAATGATGTGGAAGACCTCATTAACTGATGCAGCGGGCCACAATAATTGTTTGACAAGGGTGTCAAACTCGTTTTTATTGAGGGCCACTTTCATAATCATGACTGCAATCAGAGGGCCACTTTAAATGATGTGTGAAACCACATTAATTCATGTGGTGGGCCAAATTTAATGATGTGGAAGACCTCATTAACTGATGCAGCGGGCCACAATAATTCTTTGACAAGGGTGTAAAACTCGTTTTTATTGAGGGCCACTTCTAAATCATGACTGCAATCAGAGGGCTACTTTAAATGAGGTGGGAGACCACGTTAATTCATGTGGTGGGCCACCTTCAATGATGTGGAAGACCACATTAACTGATGTGGCGGGCCAGGATAATTTTTTGACAAGGGTGTCAAACTTGTTTTTATTGAGGGCTACTTCTAAATCATGACTGCAATCAGAGGGCCACATTAAATGATGTGGGAGACCACATTACATTCATGTGGTGGGCCACTTTCAATGAAGTGGAAGACCACTTAAATTCATGTTGTGGGCCATTTAATGGCCTGGAAGAACACTTTAAATGACATGGCGAGCCACTTTAAATAAAGTCTAAGACAACATTATATTATGTGGAAGCCACATTAAAACATTTGGCAGGCCAGGCTAGTTCTTTGACAGGGGTTTCAAACTCGTTTTGATTCAGGACCACTTCTAAATTATGACAGCCATCAGAAGGCCACATTGAATGATGTGGAAGACGTCTTTAAATTCATGTGGTGGGCCATTTAATGGCGTGGAAGACAACTTTTAATGACAAGGTGGGCCACATTAAATAAAGTCTAAGACAACGTTAAATGATGTGGAAGCCACGTTAAAAAAATGTGCGGGCCACAGTAAATATTTGACAGGGGTTTTCAAACTTCTTTTTATTGAGGGCCAAATTTAAATGATGACTGCTGTCAGAGGGCTACTTTGATTGGGGTGGAAGACCACTTTAAATGACCTGGCAGGCCACTTTAAATAAAGTTTCAGACTACATTAAATGAGGTGGAAGCCACATTTAAAAAAATGGCAGGTCAGAATTAAAGGTTTGTCAGGGGTTTCAAACTAGTTATTATCCAAAGTCAGTTCTAAATTATGACAGCCATCATTATGTGGAATACTGTATTAAATTCAAGTTGTGGCCCACCATGTCATTTAAACTGGTCTTCCACATCATTCAAAGTGGCCCGCCACGTCATGGAAGGTGGTCTTTCACATCATTCAAAGTGGCCCGCCACGTCATGGAAGGTGGTCTTTCACATCATTCAAAGTGGCCCATCACGTCATGGAAGGTGGTCTTTCACATCATTCAAAGGCAGTCATAATTTAGAAGTGGCCCTGGATAAAAACGAGTTTGAAAACCATGTCAAATATTTAATGTGGCAAGCCAAATTATATATATATATATATATATATATATATATATATATGTATGTATATATTTTATATATGTATATATTTCTATATTTCTATATATTTTCTATATATATATATATATATATATATATATATATTTATATATTTATATCAATCAATCAATCAATCAATGTTTACTTATATAGCCCTAAATCACTAGTGTCTCAAAGGGCTGCACAAACCACAACACCAACCACTACGATGTATATATATATATATATATATGTATATATATAAATATATATATATATATATATATATATATATATGTGTGTGTGTATGTGCATATATACATATTTATATATGCACATTTATATATATATATACATATGTATTTATATATTATATTTATATATTCACTTTTATACATATATACATAGACATATATATACATATACTACTATTTCTTGATATTCTCTTTTTTTCATTATTTGTTTAATTATTCATTTGTATTTATTTATTGTATTTTTTTATTTTGTTTTTTAAATGTTTATTCTTCTTTTGTTGTTTTCAAGCTCCTTTAGCAATTACCTTGACTGCTCCCTCTTGCACGTACTCTCCGTGTAACACGCTTAGCCTGGTCCTCCAGTGATAAGGGAACTTACACATCTCGAGGATGATCGACCTTCGGGAGCGGTTCCACACTGTGTATGGGGACCTGGACCGAGGACTGGTGTAGACAACGTAGACGCTGTGCTGGTGTCCTGCTGACACAGGTGGACAACAAGTCCAGTGTGTGTGTTCCCTGGACTGTAGCTCTCTTTCAGACATCTTTATGGCCGCTCCGGGAGAGGAAGCTTGTGTTGGCTCGCTGACACAACGAGGGCATTGTCACACACACACACACACACGCACGCACGCACGCACGCACGCACGCACGCACGCACGCACGCACGCACGCACGCACGCACGCACGCACGCACGCACACACACACACACACACACACACACACACACACACACACACACATCGGAGGTGACAACAAGAGGAAATAACAAGATTTTCTTCTTTTTTTTCTACTCTTGCAGCCTCGTCATTGTCCTTTGTCATCAATGAAGGTCTCTCTTGGCTTCCAATTAGTATTCACCCTAAATCATCCTAGCTTCACTCTATATCCGCCATTCTCAAATTGTCACACAAGCACCGCATTTCTCTGCAAACCGCAAAACCCGTGAAGTTGACACGTTGTGTAAATGGTAAATAAAAACAAAATACAATGATTTTCTAATCCTTTTCAACTTATATTCCATTTAATAGACTGCAAAGACAAGATAATTCACGTTCAAACTGGTTATTTCGTGCAAATATGCCCTGCAACATGTTTCAAAAAAAGCTGGCACAAGTGGCAAAAAAGACGGAGAAAGTTGAGGGATGCTCATCAAAAACTTATTAGGCTAATTGGGAACAGGTGGGTGCCATGATTGGGGGATAAAAGCAGCTTCCATGAAATGCACAGTTGTTCACAAACAAGGACGGGGTGAGGGCCACCACTTTGTGAACAAATTTGTGAGCAAATTGTTTAAGAACAACATTTCTCAACGAGCTATTGCAAGGAATTTAGGGACTTCACCATCTACGCTCCGTAATATCATCAAAAGGTTCAGAGAATCTGGAGAAATCGCTGCAGAAGCGATGACATTACAGACCTTCGATCCCTCAGGCGGTACCGCATAAAAAAAGCGACATCAGTGTGTAAAGGATATCACCACATGGACTCAGGAACACTTCAGAAAAATACCGTCAGTGACGACAGTTGGTCGCTACATCTGTAAGTGTGAGTTAAAAATCTACTATGCAAAGCCAAAGCCATTTATCAACAACACCCTGAAATCCCGCCTGCTTTGCTGGGCCCAAGCTCATCTACAAATCCTGTTTCCATATGAGTTGAGAAATTGTGTTAGATGTAAATATAAACGGAATACAATGATTTGCAAATCCTTTTCAACCCATATTCAGTTGAATATGCTACAAAGACAACATATTTGATGTTCAAACTGATAAACTTTTTTTTTGTGGCAAATAATCATTAACTTTAGAATTTGATGCAAGCAACACTTGACAAAGAAGTTGGGAAAGGTGGCAATAAATACTTATAAAGTTGAGGAATGCTCATCAAACACTTATTTGGAACGTCCCACAGGTGTGCAGGCTAATTGGGAACAGGTGGGTGCAATGATTGGGTTTAAAAGCAGTTTTCACGAAATGCACAGTCGTTCACAAACAAGGACGAGGCGAGGGTCACCACTTTGTGAACAAATTTGTGAGCAAATTGTTTAAGAACAACATTTCTCAACGAGCTACTGCAAGGAATTTAGGGATTTCACCCTCTATGCTCCGTAATATCATCAAAAGGTTCAGAGAATCTGGAGAAATCGCTGCGGAATTGATGATATTACGGACCTTTGATCCCTCAGGCGATACCGCATCAAAAAGTAACATCAGTGTGTAAAGGATAAACCCACATGGACTCAGGAACACTTCAGAAAAATACTGTCAGTAACTATAGTTGGTCGCTACATCTGTAAGTGCGAGTTTAAACTATACTATGCAAAGCCAAAGCAATTTATCAACAACACCCAGAAATGCCGCCGGCTTTGCTGGGCCCGAGCTCATCCAAGATGGACTGATGCAAAGTGGAAAAAGTGTTCTGTGGTCTGACCAGTCCACATTTCTAATTGTTTTTGGAAACGGCGTATGTGGTGTCATTCGGAACAAAGAGGAAAAGAACCATCCAGATTGTTATAGCCAGCATCAGTGATGGTATGGGGGTGTACTAGTGCCCAAGGCATCGGTAACTCACCCATCTGTGAAGGCACCATTATTGCTGAAAGGTACATACAGGTTTTGGAGCAACTTATGTTGCCATCCAAGCAACGTTATCAAGGACGCCCCTGCTTATTTCAGCAAGACGATTCCAAGCCACGTGTTACAACAGCGTGGCTTCATAGTAAAAGACTGCGGGTACTAGACCGGTACCAGACCTGTCTCCTGTTGAAAAGGTGTGGCGCATTATGAAGCCTAAAATAACACAACGGACTGTTGAACAACTTAAGATGTACATTAAGCAAGAATGGGAAAGAATTCCAGCTGAACAGCTTCTTCCTGCTCCTTTTCGGGCATATGGTTAACGGTTTAGGGGTGTAGTTGGTAATAAACAAAAACAATAACAAGAGACGAGACTATCATGGTCCTCTTAACAGCAGAACACTAAGAAATATCACTACAGAGCACTGACGCCATCTTTAGGAGCATTGATAGAAGACACCCTGATGCATTGAAGAATATCCCTTTCAAAATAAAAGCCCGAGATTGTTTTCTTTCCCTCAGGTAAAAAAAAAAAACCCAATAGGTTAAAAAAAACAAAACTTATCTATACATCTCGCATGTGTGTGTGTCAAACTCTTTTTAGCTCAGTGGCCACATTACTAATAGATGGTGAAATCATGGCATGATAACTTAAAAATAAAGACAACTTCAGATTGTTTCTTTATTCTGTACAGAACGCGTATATTCGTACAAATAATCCTCCTGGCAAAACACTTCGAGTTAGATGAAAATGTAATTCCGTCAAAGACGTGTTTGGAAAAGCAACTGATTTGTTTCCTCAAACCGCCGCATTGGTGACATCTGCAACTGCCACAACACATTCATTTATCATCATTCAAATATTGCCGTTATAATATAAACAAGACAATTGTCAAAATGACACCATGAGAGTCGGATTAAATGTAACATAACTTTAGCGCGCTGAAATGTTTCGCTACTATTACAAAAGTTCACTTCAGGGTCACATAACTTGGTACTTGACACATGCTAGCTTTTAGCAAGCTAACTTTAACATGGTAGCATGGTAACAATGCGCTAACTTGTTCAGCTACTTTTACGACGATTCACTTCAGGGTTACTTAAGTGAGGTACTTGACATATGGAAACTTTAACGTGCTAACATGTTTAGCTACTTTTGCAAAAGTTCACTTCAGGGTCACCTAACTTGGCACTCGACACATGATAGCATTTTAGCGTAATCAGTTGCTAGCCAATTTTGCAGCCAAGCACCTTGGAGCCAGATAACCTTCTACTTGACTGTAAATAATTTTTTTGTCTTGAAAATCAACTTTTTCCGTTATAAATAATTTTTTGTCTTGAAAATAAATTTTTTTCCTTGAAAATGATTTTTTGTCTTGAAAATCAACTTTTACTTTGGTAATCATTTTTTGTCTTGAAAATCTATTTTTTCCTTGAAATTCATTTTTTTCCTTGATAATCATTTTTTTGTTTTGAAAATCATTTTTTCCTTAAAAATCATTTTTTGTCTTGAAAATCAATATTTTTCTTGAAATTAATTTTTTGTCTTGAAAATCAATGTTTTCCTTAAAAATAATTGTTTGTCTTGAAAATCAATTTTTCCCTTGAATATTATATTTTTGTCTTTAAAATCAATTTTTTCCTTGTAAAATATTTTTTGTCTAGAAATTAAACTTTTTCCTTGATAATCATTTTTTGTCTTGAAATTTTTTTTTCCTTGAAAATCATTTTTTGTCTTGAAAATCAATTTTTTCCTTCAAATTCTTTTTTTCCTTGAAAATCAAATTTTCCTTTGATAATCATTTTTTGTTTTGAAAATCATTTTTTTCTTCAAAATCATTTTTTGTCTTGAAAATCAACTTTTTCCTTGAAAATAATTTTTTGTCTCGAAAATATTTTTTTTCCTTAAAAATAATTTTTTGTTTTGAAAATCAACTTTTTGCTTTAAAATCACTTTTTGTCTTGAAAATCAACTTTTACCTTGATAATCATTTTTTGTCTTGAAAATCAATATTTTCCTTGAAAATAATTTTTGGTCTTGAAAATCAACTTTTAACTTGATAATCATTTTTTGTCTTTAAAATCAACTTTTTCCTTGTAAAACTTTTTTTGTCTTGAAAACCAATGTTTTCCTTGAAAATCATTTTTTGTCTTGAAAATCAATTTTTCCCTTGATAATTATTTTTTGTCTTTAAAATCTATTTTTTCCTTGTAAAATATTTTTTGTCTTGAAAATAATTTTTTCCCTTTGAAAATCTATATTTTCCTTGAAAATCATTTTTTGTCTTAAAAATCAACTTTTACTTTGACGATCATTTTTAACATGCTAACTTTAGCATGCTAGCATTCCTCGATTTTGGAGAATGATGATTCGATTTGGAATCGAGATGGGCAAGAGTCGGCATCCGGTTGTGAACCACATTTTTTTTGCCTCACCTCTACTGAGTGCTGCGTACTTGTCTTGTGTCCTTTGGATGAAGTGAAGTGAATTATATTTATATAGCGCTTTTCTCTAGTGACTCAAAGCGCCTTTACATAGTGAAACCCAATATCTAAGTTACATTTAAACCAATGTGGGTGTGCAGTATGAGCAGGTGGGTAAAGTGTCTTGCCCAAGGACACAACGGCAGGGACAAGGATGGCGGAAGCGGGAATCGAACCTCGAACCCTCAAAGTTGCTGGCACCGCCACCCTATCCAACCGAGGTATAACACCCCCTAGATGTTTGCTGGGTGTGACTCCAGTTCGAAGAGAGGTCAACTCTCACTTTCGGCGTGGCTCAGATTCCCGTGACAGGCTGTGACGGGCTGTCACCTCGAGGCCACGCTGATTGATGAGGGCTCGTTGCGCCCGCCTGCAGCTGGATGGCGTGGTGAAGCCGTGCGTGACAAGCGTAAGGGTCACGGCGGCGGGGAGGTATGCGCTCTTGCCCCCAAGAGGAGCAAGTCAAACATTTTTCCCCGGCGTACTTACCGAGGAAAAGACATTTCTCTCCTTCAGCTTGGGGGGCCTCACCTGGCTTTTCATGCAGCGACTTGTGGGTCTGTTCTTCAATGGGCTTTGCGGGGGAGACGGGGGGTCCTTTAAAGGGACGTGGCTTTACATGCCACATATTTAGGGAAATACGTCGTAAATGTTGCCCTGTTTGCTACTTCCTGTCAAGTCCACTCCTCCTTATCCAGTGGATTTAACTTTTAAATGTTTATTTCTGTAGCAATATGGTTGTTAAAGTGGAGGATTAATCTCATGTCTGATCGTTTGTGAGGGCACCAAAGGGTTTTGCTTCTTTCCTCCACTTTGTTATCATGTGACTGTTTTTTTTATCGACAGGTCTCCACCTGTGCTGATTGGCTGCTGCTCCTCACCTTCCTGCATTCCTTCCTCACGTCGCTGTCAGCCTGAAAATGGAGACGTTTGACGTCCAAGCACGAGGTGAGAGTCACGCTGGGTGCAAATACAGATCTGGATGGAGATAAGTCACCTCGTGCATACCTGTTTCTCCACGACTCGCTTCCAGACACGTTTGTGACACCATCACAGTGTGTGCGTGTGTGCGTGTGTGTGTGCGTGTGTGTGTGTGTGTGTGTGTGGGTGTGTGTTTGTGTTTGTGCAGAGACAGTGTAAAACACTCATAAGCCAAAACACATTGGAGGACATATTCCATGAATGAACATTCTCTGTCCATATATCTACATGATGCACCGTGTCTAGCTCCGCCCCCTACACCCTGCACTTCATGGTACCAATTACATTTTGTCATGCGCCAATTGGTACCTTAATTTAGTTAGTGTGTAGTCACTTTTTGGTATTCACGTTGTGTGTAGTCACTTTTTGGTACCCAAATGTAGTGTGAAGTCACTTTTTGGTACCCTAATGTAGTGTGTAGTCACTTTTTGGTACCCTAATGTAGTGTGTAGTCACTTTTTGGTACCCTAATGTAGTGTGTAGTCACTTTTTGGTACCCTAATATAGTGTGTAGTCCCTTTTTGGTACCCTAATGTAGTGTGTAGTCCCCCATTATAATTATATTGTCGGCTTGCGTCACTAGATCAGCAACAAACTCTGAGAATTCACTGATAAAGTCTGAATAGGGTCCAGCGGGGAGGTTGATAACAGCCAGGTAGAGAGACAGCGGTGCGACAGACACCATAGTAAGTACCTCAAATGATTTATATTTATTACTTAGGTTAGGGGTAAGGTTAAGGTTTTCATTGTATATTAGTGCAACCCCGCCCAACCCTTTTAAGGGGATGAGCAATATGTGCATTCGTATAGTTAGGAGGAGATGCCTTGTTCAGCGCAAACAAATTGTCTGGTTTGAGCCAGGTTTCTTTGAGACCAATAACGTTAAGATTGTTTTCTCTGATGACCTCATTGACTAACAACGTTTTGGGAGACAAAGAGCGTTAGAAAATGGATGGATGGATGAGACATAAAGCCCATATTATAGGTAGTGGGCTGTTTTGAGAAATTGTTAAAGTTATCCGTAGTAGTAATATTATTAATGTTGCGTTTATTTTGCGTAGTGCACTTTAAATAATTTCTATCATATCTAGGAATTGATATGACAGGAATCTTCAGATTGTTTGCTTGGTGCTGCGATAAACTGAACGCATCGTAATTTGCCACCTTAGTAGAATGCATGTCCACCTCTGGCACAGTCACTGCAGAAAAAAAAAAGTATCCTCGTGTAGTGTGTAGTCACTTTCTAGTACCCTAATAGATAGTACTTTATCTATTCCTTCAGGCAAGTTCAAATGTAAGAATAAAATGTAAAAATAATGTAGTGTGTGGTCACTTTTTTGTTCCCCAATGTAGTGTGTTGTCACTTTTTGGTACACTCATGTAGTGTGTAGTCACTTTTTGGTACGCTCATGTGGTGTGTAGTCATTTTATGTTACCCTAATATAGTGTGTAGTCACTTTTTGGTACCTTAATATAGTGTGTAGTCACTTCTTGGTACACTAATGTAGTGTGTAGTCACTTTTTGGTACCCTCATGTAGTGTGTAGTCACTTCTTGGTACCCTAATGAAGTGTGTAGTCCCTTCATGGTACCCTAATATAGTGTGTAGTTACTCTTTGGTACCCTCATGTAGTGTGTAGTCACTTTTTAGTACCCTTATGTAGTGTGTAGTCAAATTTTTAGTACCCTCTTGTAGTGTGTAGTCACTCTTTAGTACCCTCACGTAGTGTGTAGTCACTTTTTAGTACCCTCTGGTAGAATGTCGACACTTTTTGGTACTCTCATGTAGTGTGTAGTCACTTTTTGGTACCCTAATGAAGTGTGTAGTCCCTTTATGGTACCCTAATATAGTGTGTAGTCACTCTTTGGTACCCGCATGTGGTGTGTAGTCATTTTTTTTGTAACCCTATGTAGTGTGTAGTCACTTTATGTTACCTTATGTAGTGTGTTGTCAATTTTGGTACCCTCATGTAGTGTGTAGTCACTTTTTGGTACCTTCATGTAGTGTGTAGTCACTTTTTGGTACCCTAATGTAGTGTGTAGTCACTGTTCGGTACCATAATGTAGTGTGTAGTCACTTTTTGGTACCTTAATATAGTGTTTAGTCACTTTTTGGTACCTTCATGTAGTGTGTAGTCACTTTTTGGTACCCTAATGTAGTGTGTAGTAACTTTTTGGTACGCTAATGTAGTGTGTAGTCACTCTTTGGTACCCTCATGTAGTCACCTTTTAGTACCCTATTGTAGTGTGTAGTCACTCTTTAGTACCCTCACGTAGTGTGTAGTCACCTTTTAGTACCCTCTGGTAGAATGTCGACACTTTTTGGTACTCTCATGTAGTGTGTAGTCACTTTTTGGTACCCTAATGTAGTGTGTAGTCCCTTTATGGTACCCTAATATAGTGTGTAGTCACTTTATGTTACCTTAATGTAGTGTGTTGTCAATTTTGGTACCCTCATGTAGTGTGTAGTCACTGTTTGGTACCATAATGTAGTGTGTAGTCACTTTTTGGTACCTTAATATAGTGTGTAGTCACTGTTTGGTACCTTAATATAGTGTTTAGTCACTTTTTGGTACCTTCATGTAGTGTGTAGTCACTTTTTGGTACCCTAATGTAGTGTGTAGTAACTTTTTGGTACGCTAATGTAGTGTGTAGTCACTCTTTGGTACCCTCATGTAGTCACCTTTTAGTACCCTATTGTAGTGTGTAGTCACTCTTTAGTACCCTCACGTAGTGTGTAGTCACCTTTTAGTACCCTCTGGTAGAATGTCGACACTTTTTGGTACTCTCATGTAGTGTGTAGTCACTTTTTGGTACCCTAATGTAGTGTGTAGTCCCTTTATGGTACCCTAATATAGTGTGTAGTCACTTTATGTTACCTTAATGTAGTGTGTTGTCAATTTTGGTACCCTCATGTAGTGTGTAGTCACTGTTTGGTACCATAATGTAGTGTGTAGTCACTTTTTGGTACCTTAATATAGTGTGTAGTCACTGTTTGGTACCTTCATGTAGTGTGTAGTCACTTTTTGGTACCCTAATGTAGTGTGTAGTAACTTTTTGGTACGCTAATGTAGTGTGTAGTCACTCTTTGGTACCCTCATGTAGTCACTTTTTAGTACCCTATTGTAGTGTGTAGTCACTCTTTAGTACCCTCACGTAGTGTGTAGTCACTTTTTAGTACCCTTATGTAGTGTGTAGTCAAATTTTTAGTACCCTCTTGTAGTGTGTAGTCACTCTTTAGTACCCTCACGTAGTGTGTAGTCACTTTTTAGTACCCTCTGGTAGAATGTCGACACTTTTTGGTACTCTCATGTAGTGTGTAGTCACTTTTTGGTACCCTAATGAAGTGTGTAGTCCCTTTATGGTACCCTAATATAGTGTGTAGTCACTCTTTGGTACCCGCATGTGGTGTGTAGTCATTTTTTTTGTAACCCTATGTAGTGTGTAGTCACTTTATGTTACCTTATGTAGTGTGTTGTCAATTTTGGTACCCTCATGTAGTGTGTAGTCACTTTTTGGTACCTTCATGTAGTGTGTAGTCACTTTTTGGTACCCTAATGTAGTGTGTAGTCACTGTTCGGTACCATAATGTAGTGTGTAGTCACTTTTTGGTACCTTAATATAGTGTTTAGTCACTTTTTGGTACCTTCATGTAGTGTGTAGTCACTTTTTGGTACCGTAATGTAGTGTGTAGTAACTTTTTGGTACGCTAATGTAGTGTGTAGTCACTCTTTGGTACCCTCATGTAGTCACCTTTTAGTACCCTATTGTAGTGTGTAGTCACTCTTTAGTACCCTCACGTAGTGTGTAGTCACCTTTTAGTACCCTCTGGTAGAATGTCGACACTTTTTGGTACTCTCATGTAGTGTGTAGTCACTTTTTGGTACCCTAATGTAGTGTGTAGTCCCTTTATGGTACCCTAATATAGTGTGTAGTCACTTTATGTTACCTTAATGTAGTGTGTTGTCAATTTTGGTACCCTCATGTAGTGTGTAGTCACTGTTTGGTACCATAATGTAGTGTGTAGTCACTTTTTGGTACCTTAATATAGTGTGTAGTCACTTTTTGGTACCTTCATGTAGTGTGTAGTCACTTTTTGGTACCCTAATGTAGTGTGTAGTAACTTTTTGGTACGCTAATGTAGTGTGTAGTCACTCTTTGGTACCCTCATGTAGTCACTTTTTAGTACCCTATTGTAGTGTGTAGTCACTCTTTAGTACCCTCACGTAGTGTGTAGTCCCCTTTTAGTACCCTCTGGTAGAATGTCGACACTTTTTGGTACTCTCATGTAGTGTGTAGTCACTTTTTGGTACCCTAATGTAGTGTGTAGTCCCTTTATGGTACCCTAATATAGTGTGTAGTCACTTTTTGGTACCCTAATATAGTGTGTAGTCACTTTTTGGTACCCTCATGTAGTGTGTAGTAACTTTTTAGTACCCTAATGAAGTGTGAAGTCCCTTTATGGTACATTAATAGAGTGTGTAGTCACTTTTTTGTACTCCAATGTAGTGTTTAGTCCCTTTTTGGTACCCAAGTGTATTGTAAAGTCACTTTTTGAGACCCTAATGTAGTGTTTAGTCACTTCTTGGTACCCTCATGTGGCGTGCAGTCACTCATTGGTACCCCCCTGTAGTGTGTAGTCACTTTTTGTTACCCTCATGTAGTGTGTAGTAACTTTTTGGTACCCTAATGTAGTGTGTAGTACCTTTATGGTACCCTAATGTAGTGTGTAGTACCTTTATGGTACCCTAATATAGTGTGTAGTCACTTTATGTTAACCTTATGTAGTGTGTTGTCAATTTTGGTACCCTCATGCAGTGTGTAGTCACTTTTTGGTACCCTAATTTAATGTGTAGTAACTTTTTAGTACCCTAATGAAGTGTGTAGTCCCTTTATGGTACACTAATAGAGTGGGTAGTCACTTTTTGGTACTCCAATGTAGTGTATAGTCCCTTTTTGGTACCCAAGTGTATTATAAAGTCACTTTTTGAGACCCTAATGTAGTGTTTAGTCACTTTTTGGTACCCTCATGTGGCGTGCAGTCACTCATTGGTACCCCCCTGTAGTGTGTAGTCACTCTTTGGTACCCTCATGTAGTGTGTAGTAACTTTTTGGTACCCTAATGTAGTGTGTAGTCACTTTTTAGTACCCTCATGTAGTGTGTAGTCACTTTTTGGTACCCTAATTTAGTGTGTAGTCACTTTTTGGTTCCCTAATGTAGTGTGTAGTCACTTTTTGGGTCCCTAATGTGGTGTGTAGTCACTTTTTGGTACCACAATGTAGTTTATAGTCACTTTTTGGAACCTCAATGTAGGGGGTAGTCACTTTTTGGTATCCAATGTAGTGTGTAGTCACTTTTTGGTACCCTAATGTAGTGTGTAGTGTCTTTTTGGGACCCCAATGTAGTGTTACCATTTTTCTGTACTCTCATGTGGTGTGTAGTTACTTTTTGGTACCCTAATGTATTGAAAAGTCACTTTTTGGTTCCATTATGTAGTGTGTAGTCCCTTTATGGTACCTTAATACAGTGTAGTCACTCTTTGGTACCCTCATGTGGTGTGTTGCCACTTTTTGGTACTCACATGTAGTGTGTAATCACTTCATGGTACCTCCAAATAATAACATATATGTTTTCATCTGACATTGAGATTTTGGATGATAGGGGGGAAAAAATACTTGAGTTCCTTTTTAAGCGTGCAGGATCTACAAATCGATAGAACGTTAAACCAGACTTTTACAGAACACTAATTATTTTCAAGCCCCCCAAACCCCTCCCACACACACACACACACACACACACACACACACACACGACTCTAATGTTCTTCTAAGATGTTATTGAAACATAACTGGCAGGTTTGGACGTGCTTTTATCTTTTTTTTTTTCATCTTCTAGTGCCATTGATGCCTTCCTGCCTCCGATGGAGAGATTGTGTTATCAGAGGGGCCCCGGAGCCGGCCCCCTGTCGCTGATGGACCGATAAGAACCTCCACAACTTCCACGGCGCATGACACAAGGTGTGTTCTTGAATTTGCGGCGACAACATTCCTGCTCAAGTTGTGTTGATTACTCTCGTTTTAAACTATGAAATATATTTTTAGAAACACAGGACACACTCTGAATTAAGTGTTCTTCAAAAGCATGAAATTAAATTAAAAACTAAATTAGAAATATTTTTTAAAAACAATAAGTTACGTGTTTTTACGAACTTTAAACTAAAAGTGTTTTTAAAAGTTATTTGCAAAAACATCAAATCTAAATAAAAACAAAATTAGAAATATATTAATTTAGTGTTTTTTGAAAACTCTAAACTAATAGTGTTTGTTAGAACGCTAGATTAGGAGTGTTTTTAAAAGCACTATATTAAAATTGTTTGTAAAACACCAATTCCCACTCTAAATTAAAAAAAAATTAAAAGCACAATAATAAAAGTTATATAAAAGCTCTGATTTACGCACTAAATTTAAAGTGTTTCTACAAAAAGCACTAAATAGATAGCGTAATTAAAAACACTAAATCAATAGTGTTTGTAAGAACACTCAATAGTTTTTAAAGGCACTATAATAAGAGTTCTTAAAAGGACTATAAATAGTTATTTGAAAAACACTGATTCACGCACAAAAGTGTTTTTTTAAAAAAACCTAAATTGATAATGTTTTTAAAAACTCTAAATTGATAATGTTTTTAAAAACACTAAATAGTATTTGAAAGAAGACTAAATTAAGATTGTTTTTAAAAGCACTATATTAAGTGTTTTTAAAATTACTATATTTAAAGTTATTTGAAAAACACTAATTTACGCAGTAAGTTAAGTGTTTTTAAAAGCATTATTTTAAAAGCTCTTTGAAACACAGTAATTTACACACAAAATTTCAAGTGTTTTTAAAAAACACTGAATTGATAATGTTTTCAAAAACAATATCTTAATACTGTTTGTAAGAACACTCAATAGGTTTTAAAGGCACTATGATAAGTGTTCTTAAAAGGGCTGTAAATAAAGTTATTTGAAAAACACTGATTCACGCACAAAAGTGTTTTTTTAAAAAAAAACTTAAATTGATAATGTTTTTAAAAACTCTAAATTGATAATGTTTTTGAAAACACTAAAATTGATAATGTTTTTAAGAACACTACACAGTATTTGAAAGAAGACTAAATTAAGATTGTTTATAAAAGTACTATTTTAAGTGTTTTAAATATACTATATTTAAAGTTATTTGAAAAACGCTAATTTACGCACTAAGTTAAAAGTGTTTTTAAAAGCATTATTTTAAAAGTTCTTTGAAACACAGTAATTTACACACTAAATTTAAAGTGTTTTTAAAAAACAGTAAATTGATCCATCCATCCATCCATTTTCTACCGCTTATTCCCTGATATTGTTTTTAAAAACAATATGTTAATAGTGTTTTTAAGAACACACAATAGGTTTTAAGGGCACTATAATATGTGTTTTTTAAAAAGGGCTATGAATAAAGTTCTTTGAAAAACACTGATTCACGCACAAAAGTGTTTTTAAAAAAAAACCTAAATTGATAATGTTTTTAAAAACACTAAATTGATAATGTTTTTAAAAACACTGAAATTGCTAATGTTTTAAAAAACACTAAATAGTGTTTGAAAGAAGACTAAATTAAGATTGTTTTTAAAAGCACTATATTAAATGTTTTTAAATATACTATATTTAAAGTTCTTTGAAAAACCCTAAATTACGCACTAAGTTAAGTGTTTTTAAAAGCATTATTTTAAAAGTTCTTTGAAAAACACTAATTGACACACTACATTTAGAGTGTTGTAAAAAACACTAAATCAATATTGTTTTATAAAACACTAAATTAATAGTTTTTGTGAGAACACTAAATTAAGAGTGTTTTTAGAAACACTATATTAAGGGTTTTAAAAGCGCAATATGGAAAGTTCTTCGAAAAACAGTAATTTACGCACTAAATTTAAAGTATTTCTGGAAAGCAATAAATGGATAATGTTTTTAAAAACACTAAATTACTAGTGTTTGTGAGAAAACTCAAAAGTTTTTAAAGGCACTTTAATAAGTGTTCTTAAAAGGGCTATAAATAAAGTTCTTAGAAAAACACTGATTTACTCACTAAATTTACATTTTTTGTAAAAAACTCTAAATTGATAATGTTTTTAAAAACACAAAATTGATAATGTTTTTAAAAAACAGTAAATAGTTTTTGAAAGAAGACTAAATCAAGATTGTTTTTAAAAGCACCAAATAGTGTTTGAAAGAGGACTAAATTAAGATTGTTTTTAAAATCACTATATTAAGTGTTTGTAAATACACTATATTTAACGTTCTTTGAAAAACACTAATTTACGCACTAAATTAAAAGTGTTTTTTTAAAGCTCTATTTTAAAAGTTATTTGAAAAACACTAATTGACACACTAAATTTGAATAAGATGTGAGGGATGACATCAGCTGTGTAAGTGGGAGAGTATTGACAGTCAAAGTTGTATCATATGTGAGAGATGACATCAGATGTGTAAGTGGGACAGTATTGACCGTCAAAGTTGCATCAGATGTGAGATATGACATCAGATGTTTAAGTGGGACAGTATTGACAGTCAAAGATGCATCAGATGTGAGATATGACATCAGATGTTTAAATGGGCCAGTATTGACAGTCCATGTTGCATCAGATGTGAGAGATGACATCAGATGTGTAAGCGGGACAGTATTGAGAGTTAAAGTTTACATTGTTCACATTAAATAAGGATATTTCTAAAAAATGTATTTTTGTGTTTTTTTTTCTTTTGTCCACATAGAAACTAGGACAGTATTGATGGTCAAAGTTGCATGAGATGTAAGGGATGACATCATATGTGTAAGTGGGACAGTATTGACTGTCAAAGTTGCATGAGATGTGAGGGATGACATCATATGTGTAAGTGGGACAGTATTGACTGTCAAAGTTTACATTGTTCACATTAAATAATGATATTTCCAAATAGTGTATTTTTGTAGTTTTTGTGCCTTTGTCCACATAAAAACTAGGACAGTATTGACAGTCAAAGTTGCATCAGATGTGAGATATGACATCAGATGTTTAAGTGGGCCAGTATTGACAGTCCATGTTGCATCAGATGTGAGAGATGACATCAGATGTGTAAGCGGGACAGTATTGACAGTTAAAGTTTACATTGTTCACATTAAATAAGGATATTTCTAAAAAGTGTAATTTTGTGTTGTTTTTTTTTTTGCTTTTGTCCACATAAAAACTAGGACAGTATTGATGGTCAAAGTTGCATGAGATGTGAGGGATGACATCAGATGTGTAAGTGGGACAGTATTGACTGTCAAAGTTGCATGAGATGTGAGGGATGACATCATATGTGTAAGTGGGACAGTATTGACTGTCAAAGTTGTATCAGATGTGAGGGATGACATGAGCTGTGTAAGTGAGACAGTATTGACAGTCACAGTTTACATTGTTCACATTAAATAATGATATTTTCAAATAGTGTATTTTTGTGGTTTTTGTGCTTTTGTCCACATAAAAACTAGGACAGTATTCACAGTCAAAGTTGCATCAAATGTGAGCGATTATGTCAGCTGTGTAAGTGGGACAGTATTGATGCTCAAAGTTGCATCAGATCTGAGAAATGACATCAGATGTTTAAGTGGGCCAGTATTGACAGTCAAAGTTTACATTGTTTACATTGAATAAAGGTGTTTTCAAATAGTGTATTTGTGTGTATTTTGTGCTTTCGTCCACATAAAAACTAGGACAGTATTGACAGTCAAAGTTGCATCTTATGTGAGGGATGAGATCAGCTGTGTAAGTGGGAAAGTATTGACCGTCAAAGTTTACATTGTTCACATTAAATTATGATATTTCCAAATAGTGTATTTTTGTGGTTTGTGTGCTTTTGTCCAAATAAAAACTAGGACAGTATTGACAGTCAAAGTTGCATCAGATGTGAGCGATGACATCCGCTGTTTAAGTGGGACAGTATTGATGGTCAAAGTTGCATCAGATGTGAGAAATGACATCAGATGTTTAAGTGGGCCAGTATTGACGGTCAAAGGTTACATTGTTTCCATTGAATAAGGATGTTTTCTAATAGTGTATTTGTGTGTATTTTGTGCTTTCGTCCACATAAAAACTAGGACAGTATTGACAGTCAAAGTTGCATCTTATGTGAGATATGACATCAGCTGTGTAAGTGGGAAAGTATTGACTGTCGAAGTTTACATGGTTCACATTAAATAAGGATATTTCCAAATAGTGTATTTTTGTGTTTTTTGTGCTTTTGTCCAAATAAAAACTGGGACAGTATTGACAGTCAAAGTTGCATCAGATGTGAGGGATGACATCAGCTGTGTAAGTGGGACAGTATTGATTTTCAAAGATTACATTGTCTACATTAAATAAGGATGTTTTCAAATAGCGTATTTTGTGCTTTCGTCCACATAAAAACTAAAACAAACTTCACATAAACACTAAAACACACCCTTATCACACAAACTGTGGTTTGTGTGATAAGAAATGTGCGATGTGTTTTTAAATCTAACATACTGTAAAGCAGGGGTCACCAAGGCGGTGCCCGCGGGCACCAGGTAGCCCGTAAGGACCAGATGAGTCGCCCGCTGGCCTGTTCTAAAAATAGCTCAAATAGCAGCACTTACCAGTGAGCTGCTTCTATTTTTGAAATTGTATTTATTTACTAGCAAGCTGGTCTCGCTTTGCTCAACATTTTTGATTCTAAAAGAGACAAAACTCAAATAGAATTTGAAAATCCAAGAAAATATTTTAAAGACTTGGTCTTCACTTGTTTGAATACATTTTTTTTTTTTTTTTTTTACTTTGCTTCTTGTAACTTTCAGAAAGACAATTTTATAAATACAACCTTAAAAATGATTTTAGGATTTTTAAACACATATACATTTTTACCTTTTCAATCAATCAATCAATGTTTATTTATATAGCCCCAAATCACAAATGTCTCAAAGGACTGCACAAATCATTACGACTACAACATCCTCGGAAGAACCCACAAAAGGGCAAGGAAAACTCACACCCAGTGGGCAGGGAGAATTCACATTCAGTGGGACGCCAGTGACAATGCTGACTATGAGAAACCTTGGAGAGGACCTCAGATGTGGGCAACCCCCCCCCCCCCTCTAGGGGACCGAAAGCAATGGATGTCGAGCGGGTCTAACATGATACTGTGAAAGTTCAATCCATAGTGGCTCCAAGACAGCAGTGAGAGTCCCGTCCACAGGAAACCATCTCAAGCGGATCAGCAGCGTAGAGATGTCCCCAACCGATACAGGCGAGCGGTCCATCCTGGGTCCCGACGAGCGGTCCATCCTGGGTCTCGACTCTGGACAGCCAGTACTTCATCCATGGTCATCGGACCGGACCCCCTCCACAAGGGAGGGGGGGACATAGGAGAAAGAAAAGAAGCGGCAGATCAACTGGTCTAAAAAGGAGGTCTATTTAAAGGCTAGAGTATACAGATGAGTTTTAAGATGAGACTTAAATGCTTCTACTGAGGTAGCATCTCGAACTGTTACCGGGAGGGCATTCCAGAGTACTGGAGCCCGAACGGAAAACGCTCTATAGCCTCTTCTTTCCTGACAATTTAAATCAATGTTCAAGTATTTTTTTTTATTGTAAAGAATAATAAATACATTTTCATTTAATTCTTCATTTTAGTTTCTGTTTTTTCTTTGAAGAATATTTGTGAAATGGTTCTTCAAACTTATTATGATTAAAATTAAAAAAAAAAAAATCGGGCAAATCTAGAAAATCTGTAGAATCAAATTTAAATCTTTTTTCAAAGTCTTTTGAATTTCTTTTTAAAAATTTTTGTTCTGGACAATCTAGAAGAAATAATGATTTGTCTTTGTTTGAAATATAGCTTGGTCCAATTTGTTTTATATTCTAACAAAGTGCAGATTGGATTTTAACCTATTTAAAACATTTCATCAAAATTCAAAATTAATCATAATCAGGAAAATGTACTAATGATGTTCCATAAATTATTTTTTAAATTTTTTCAAAAAGATTCGCATTACCTTTTTTTTCTCTTCATTTTTTTCGGGTGAATTTTGAATTTTAAAGAGTCGAAATTGAAGGTAAACTATGTTTCAAATTTTTTTTTTTCGTGTTTTTTCCTCTTTTAAACCGTTCATTTAAGTGTTTTTTTTTATCATTTATTCTCTCCAAAAAAGCTTCCGTAAAAGGAAAAAAAAATGTACGACGAATGACGGACAGAAATACCCAATTTTTTGTATATATAGATTTATTTATTAAAGGTAAATTGAGCAAATTGGCTATTTCTGGCAATTTTTTTTATGTGTGTATCAAACTGATAGCCCTTCGCATTTCTCAGTACCCAAGAAGTAGCTCTTGGTTTCAAAAAGGTTGGTGACCCCTGCTGTAACGGAACACGAGCAATAAAGTCATGACTGCATCCTCTTCCCTTGGCCACGCCTCCTCCGCTGTGATTGGCCAGGGGGTGGAGGACGTTGAATTGATGGTACGAGTGCCATGTGTCCGCAGGTGCGCCGCAGGTGAGAGGAATGCATTGTGCCCTCGCCATCACAAGACCCGGGCGAGGCGTCAGGCGTGTTCCGCCAGTTTATTCCGCCGAGTCAGCACAGACGGAGCGATAGCAGCTAGTCGCGGTGCCGCAATCTGACGAGGACCAGTAATAATCGGCAGGGAATCTCATCGCTCTGTCACTTTCTAGCTGGAGGAAGGCGCCTCACTCCTCACAAAAAATGTTTAGTAAATCAAACACTATGGGGGGTGTGTGTGGGGGGGGGGGTGTAGTTATGATTTTTAAACGTTAATTACACAATAACATAAACCCCCAACAAACATCCATATACTAAAAAACATAATGACACAAATAAAACCTATGCAGCACAAGCAATTAGGACAAGTTTGGGGAGATTTCGACATAGTTTGGGGGGAGGGGGTCTAGTTAGGATTATTAACATGTTAATTACACATTAATAACATAAAAAACATAAAATGTTAATACATTTTTAAAAATATACCGGTAATATCCATCCATCCATCTTCTTCCGCTTAACCGAGGTCAGGTCGCGGGGCTGCGGCCGAAGCAGAGAAGCCCAGACTTCCCTCTCCCCAGCCACTTCGTCCAGCTCCTCCCGGGGGGATTCCGAGGCGTTCCCAGGCCAGACGGGAGACATAGTCTTCCCAACGTGTCCTGGGTCTTCCCCGTGACCTCCTACCGGTTGGACATGCCCTAAACCCCTACCTAGGGAGGCGTCCGGGTGGCATCCTGACCAGATGCCCAAACCACCTTATCTGGCTCCTCTCCATGTGGAGGAGCAGCGGCTTTAGTTTGAGCTCCCCCGGGATGACAGAGCTTCTCACCCTATCTCTAAGGGAGAGCCCTGTCACCTGGCGGAGGAAACTTATTTTGGTCGCTTGTACCCGTGATCTTATCCTTTCGGTCACAACCCAAAGCTCAGGACCATAGGTGAGGATGGGAACGTAGATCGACAGGTATATTGAGAGTTTTGCTTTCAGGTTCAGCTCCTTCTTCACCACAGCAGTTCGATACAACGTCAGCATTACTGAAGACGCCGCACCGATCCGCCTGTCAACCTCACGATCCACTCTCCCCTCACTCGTGAACAAGACTCCGAGGTACTTGAACTCCTCCACTTGGGGCAAGAGCTCCTCCCTAAACCGAAGATGGCACTCCGCCCTTTTCCGGGCGAGAACCATGGACTCGGACTTTGAGGTGCAGATTCCCATCCCAGTCGCTTTACACTCGGCTGCGAACCGATCCAGTGAGAGCTGAAGATCTTGGCCAGATTAACCATCAGGACCACATCATCTGCAGAAACCAGAGACCTAATCATGCAGCCACCCAACCAGATACCCTCAACGCCCGGACTGCGCCTAGAAATTCGGTCCATAAATGAACAGAATCGGTGACAAAGGGAAGCCTTGGTAGAGTTCAACCCTCACTGGAAACGGGCCCGACTTACTGCCGGCAAGCTCCCAAGCTCTGAAAATAATCATTCAGGGAGCGGACTGCCACAATCAGACAGTCCTTTACCCCATACTCTCTGAGCACTCCCCACATGACTTCCCGGGGTGCACGGTCGAATGCCTTCTCCAAGTCCACAAAGCACATGTAGACTGGTTGGGGAAACTCCGATGCACCCACAAAAACCCTGCCGAGAGTATAGAGCTGGTCCACAGTTCCAGGACCAGGACGAAAACCAAACTGTTACTCCTGAATTCAAGGTTCGACTATCCGCCGTAGCCTCCTCTCCAGAACACCTGAATAGACCTTACCAGTAGGGCTGAGGAGTGTGATCCCACGATAGTTGGAACACACTCTCCGGTTCCTCTTCTTAAAGAGACGAACCACCACCCCGGTCTGCCAATCAAGCGGTACCGCCCCCGATGTCCATGCGATGTTGTAGAGTCTTGTCAACCAAGACAGCCCCACAGCCCCACAGCCTTAAGGAACTCCGGACGGCTCTCATCCACCCCCAGGCCTTGCCACCGAGGAGCTTTTTAAGTACCTCAGCAACCTCAGCCCCAGAAATAGGGGAGCCCACCACAGATTCCCCAGGCACTGCTTCCTTATAGGAAGACGTGTTGGTAGGATTGAGAAGGTCTTCGAAGTATTCCCTCCACCGATCCGCAACATCCGCAGTTGATGTCACCATACACGATGTTGACATTGCACTGCTTCCCTTTCCTGAGGCAGCGGATGGTGGTCCAGAATCGCTTCAAAGCCGTCTGGAAGTCGTTTTCCATGGCTTCCCCGAACTCCTCCCATGTCCGAGTTTTTGCTTCCGCGACCGCTGAAGCTGCATAGCGCCTGGCCTGTCGGTACCTGTCCACTGCCTCTGGAGTCCTATGAGCCAAAAGAACCCGATAGGACTCTTTCTTCAGCTTGACGGCATCCCTCACCGCTGGTGTCCACCAGCGGGTTCTAGGATTACCGCCACGACAGGCACCAACTACCTTGCGGCCACAGCTCCAATCGGCCGCCTCGACAATAGCGGTACAAAACATCGTCCACTCGGACTCAATGTCCAGCACCTCCCTTGTGACATGTTCAAAGTTCTTCCGGAGGCGGGAATTGAAACTCTCTCTGACAGGAGACTCTGCCAGCAGTTCCCAGCAGACCCTTTTAATGCGTTTGGGCCTGCCAGGTCTGTCTGGCATCCTCCCCCACCATCGCAGACGACTCACCACCAGGTGGTGATCGGTAGAAAGCTCTGCCCCTCTCTTCACCCGAGTGTCCAAAACAAGAGACCGTAAATCCGATGACACAACTACAAAGTCGATCATGGAACTGCGGCCTAGGGTGTCCTGGTGCCAAGTGCACATATGGACACCCTTATGTTTGAACATGGTGTTCAAGCTATGGACAATCTGTGACGAGCACAAAAGTCCAATAACAAAACACCACTCGGGTTCAGATCCGGGCGGCCATTCTTCCCAATCACGCCTCTCCAGGTTTCACTGTCGTTGCCAACATGAGCGTTGAAGTCCCCCAGCAGAACGAGGGAATCACCCGGGGGAGCACTCTCAAGTACTCCCTTGAGTAAATCCAAAAAGGGTGGGTACTCTGAACTGCTGTTTGGTGCGTAAGCACAAACAACAGTCAGGACCTGTCCCCCCACCCGAAGGCGGAGGGAAGCCACCCTCTCGTCCACTGGGTTGAACTCCAACGTGCAGGCTCTGAGCCGGGGGGCAACAAGAATTGCCACCCCAGCCCGTCGCCTCTCACTGCTGGCAACGCCAGAGTTGAAGAGAGTCCATCCCCTCTCGAGAGAACTGGTTCCAGAACCCGTGCTGTGCGTCGAAGTGAGTCCAACTATATCCAGTCGGAACTTCTCCTACTTCGCGCATTAGCCCAGGCTCCTTCCACCCCAGCGAGGTGACGTTCCACGTCCCAAGAGCTAGCTTATGTAGCCGAGGATCGGACCGCCAAGTGCCCTGCCTTTGGCTGCCGCCCAGCTCACATTGCACCTGACCTTTCTCTCTGGCACTCATCGAGGGTGGACGCTCCCCTTTCCTCTCTCTTATCTCTCCTGCTTGCTTCTTTGTCTTGTCTTAACTTTCTTGTTGCTTCTTTTTGCACTGCTCTCCAAATCTAAACATTGGAACTATTTAACTGGCCTCAACAAAATTGACAAAATCTTGGGTTTAGGGGAACCTGCTGTTGTGACGAAGCGGTTGTTGCTGGACACACGACGGACTCTCGGGAGAAGAAGGAGTGCCGCGTGCCTGGCGACCCTTTTTCTGTCGAGGACGTGAAGATATCTCCCTATTTGAAATCATGACAACAGGACATCTGCTGATTGGAGTAAGTGTTTCTCTGGTTTGTCGACAAATTGGAAGTTGCTGGCAGTCTTCAAAGTACCCCAAAGCTGCCATAAATGATTGGAGGATGCGGGAAGAACTGTGGATCACATCGGACTGTTCACCCCGCTGTTTTTGAGGACCACTGATAGACAATTTAGAGTGAAAAGCTGATTTTATTTTCACCCGCATACAAAACATTTTAACTTGGATTGTTTCCCTGGCTTCGAGGCTCTCCCGGAGGACAGTGCGGCGAAGACACAACAAATTCCCTTCTTGTCTCTCATGGACACACGCCTGTTGTTCTTGACTTTGGAATAGCGACTGCACAATACATCAAGGCCGCGGAACAGAGACACACTACGGGCTTACACACACACACATCCACAAAAAAATACGCCACACATACACACCCACCCCCCAACCCAACGCCCTTGACGCAAATCCCATTAGGGTAATAAATGGATGGTCAGCACCTGAGAGCTGCGGCCTACCAACGTAACCCCGAACTCCCTTCCCTCTATTGCTAGATATCTTGAGCGTTATGTTGTAATATGTATGTGCTTTGCTTTGGAGGTTTTTTTCCCACTCCAGGCTGGGCCCGCTTTTTTACCCATCCTTCCCCAGCGTTTACCTTTTTCCCCATCTTTTACGGGGCGCTTTGTGGCGACCCATTAGTGTTCTTGTTCTGTAACCCTGTACTCTGTTTGTTTGTCTAATCTTGAACAGGTTTGTGCTGAAAACAAAATATTGTTGTACCTGAGCAATGACAATAAAGACCTATCCATCTGTCTATCTGTCTGTCTATCTATCTATCCATCTATCTATCTATCTATCTATCTATCTATCTATCTATCTATCTATCTATCTATCTATCTATCTATCTATCTATCTATCAATCAATCAATCAATCAATCAATCAATCAATCAATCAATCAATCAATCAATCAATCAATCAATCAATCAATCAATCAGTCTGTCTGTCTATCTACCTCTTCGGCCCATGCTATGGGTGGTGAGCCCATTGGAGGGGGGACCCACGTTGCCTCTATGGGCTGTTTCCAAGGGGCCGGGCCACAAAGCACTCGACATCATGCCTCAACTCCGGGACTGGCTCCAGAGGGGGGTCTCGGTGACCCGCTTTTAGGCGCGGGAAATCTGGATCCTTCGTTTTAATTTTTCATGAAGGTCTTTGAAGTAAAATAGTTGGACCGAATCATTGTGCAGCACAAACGGCTCAGACAATTTTTGGGAGCTTTTGACATAGTTAGGGAGGATGGTCTAGTCATGATTAATAACACGGTAATTACATGTTATCAACGTAAAAAAAAAAAAGCATAAAAAATAACAACCTTAAATCCACACTTGCCAACCTTGAGACCTCCGATTTCGGGAGTTGGGGGGTGGGGCAGAGGCGCCGTTGGGGGCGTGGTTGGGGAAAGGGGCGTGGTCAAGAGGGGAGGAGTATAATTCACCAACTCGAGTATTTCATTAATGTTTCATATATACATATATATATATATATATATATATATATATATATATATATATATATATTTATGAAACACTTGACTTTCAGTGAATTATAGCTATATATTTTTCTATTTTATTATATATATAAATAAAATAAATAGTTGAATTTCAGACGGCACCTATCAAACACACAGTAATAAAAACACAGTTGTTCTACTAACTGTAGTGTGCTTGCTGGTTAGTAAAAAAAAAAAACTCTTACCTTTCACTATTTGAGTAACCAATCAATAAAGTACAGGGATCAATAAAGTACATTCTATTCTATTCTATGTACAGTAGATGGCAGTATTGTCCTGTTTAAAAGGGTCACAACATTGCTGAGTCAGGTCCGCATGGAGCGGGAGGGGGCGTGGCCTCCAGCTCCGCCTGAATTTCGGGAGATTTTCGGGAAAAAATTTGTCCCGGGAGGTTTTCGGGAGAGGCGCTGAATTTCGGGAGTCTCCCGGAAAATCCTGGGAGGGTTGGCAAGTATGCTGCAATGCCCGAAACCAAACATTTTGCAGCACAAACGACTGGGACAAGTTTGGGGAGATTTTGACATAGTTGTGGGGAGGGGGGCGGAAGGGGTCTAGTTTTGATTAATAAAACATTAATTGCACGTTAATACCATAAAAACATGAAATTTTAATAACTTAAAAACTATTATAGTTGGACCTAATAATGTTGCAGCACAAATGGTTGGGACAAGTTTTGAGAGATTCGGACACCAACACCGAGGCCTGTGATTGGCTAAAATGTGGTCGCTTTGACAACGCCGACGTCCGTCCTGTCACGACAAGCGCGGTCATAGCTTGGAGATCTTTTCCTCGCTCGTGCTCTCCGAAAAAGTCCCAGCTGAAACTCCCTCCGACCACAACAACATTCCTCCTTCTGCCTCTCGCAGGATGATGGACGACTCAGATAGGACGGGAGCGACGTTTCTTATCAAGCTAGTCCGGGGGTCAAACCATGTTTCTTTTCTCCCAATTCTTACACGTCATAAAAATAAACACGCGTACCTTTTTCATGTTTTCCTGAACTCCTTAGTTAGCCGAAAAAGTCTGGTAGATTTTAAATCTATGGAAAAGTCTGCGAGTACAGCATGTCAATCAATCAATCAATCAATCAATCATCAATGTTTATTTATATAGCCCTAAATCACTTGTGTCTCAAAGGGCTTCACAAGCCACAACGACATCCGCGAATCAATGATGCTAATGCTAAGCTAACGTCCTCTACGACGGAACCGTAAGTCTGAATTATGATTATGCAATATTTTGTGAATAATATAACGTTTGTCGAGCCGTTACTTACCAAAATATGAAGCTACACGGCTGCTAGCTTAGCGTGAAAAGCAGCTTTAAGTTTAGCGCTAACACGCTAACACCCGCTAACTTGGACAAATCTAGGAAATGTTTTTTTTTTTTGTTTTGTTTTAGTTTTTTATACACATAAATTTGTGTTGAAATTCCCTTCAAGTATGGAGGGTCAAATGGGACAAAATTTTATATATCTTTAAATAATCATCTAAAAGTGATGATAATGAATTATAATTGAAATTAAATACATATTTGGGTTATCATATGAGTCAATAATTTATTGAAGGTCAAATAATTTCAATATGTTCATTACATATTTCAATATTCAATTCATCAGCTGCTTCCAAAGGGACGGGGGTCATAAACAGCCATCACCTTTGATTACAAAACAGTTCAAAAGAAAAGGTCGGTTCAAAAAAGAGGTCGTAAAAGAGTTCAAAAAGAAGTTCGTAAAAAAGTATGGGGGGTCAAATGGGACAAAATGTAATATATCTTTAAATAATTACGTACATGTGACAATAATAAATTATAATTGAAATTAAACACATAATTGGGTTATCATATGAGCCAATAATTTATTGAAGGTCAAATAATTTCAATATGTTCATTACATATTTCAATATTCAATTCATCAGCTGCTTCCAAAGGGACGGCGTCGTAAACAGAAATCGCCTGTGATTACAAAACAGTTCAAAAGAAAAGGTCAGTTCAAAAAAGAGGTCGTAAAAAAGTTCAAAAAGAGGTTCGTAAAAAAGTATGGGGGGTCAAATGGGACAAAATGTAATATATCTTTAAATAATTACTTAAATGTGACAATAATAAATTATAATTGAAATTAAGTACATGGCCCTGTGATTAGGTGGCGACTTGTCCAGGGTGTACATTGCCTTCCGCCCGATTGTAGCTCAGATAGGCACCAGCGCCCCCCGCGACCACAAAGGGAACAAGCGGTAGAAAATGGATGGATGGATTAAATACATACTTGGGTTATTAAATGTGTCAATACTTTATTAAATGTCCAATATTTTCAATATTTTAATTATATATTTCAATATTCAATTCATCATGTAATCATTATTAATTCATTATTAAATAATTAATTAATCAATTATGTCAGGCTCAAACACTGATGACATCAATTAAACAGACAAATAAGCAAGGAATTAAACAGAGACAGAATTCAATTCGGCTCAATTGAGGAGAAACGTCTGGGCTGTACTCTTTGTACAGTCTCCTACCACGCTCCGACGAAAGATTGTACGCCTCCTCCTTTATTTGGACTTTCCCTGATTACATGGCAACAGCTGTTTCGAAAGGAAGGGGGTCATAAACAGCCGTCGCCTTTGCTTAGAAAACAGTTCAAAGAAAAGCTGCATGGACGGGGGATTAGTTCCTGCTTCCTCTCTGCTTTGTAGATCTTGGGTCAAGACAAAATCTTCCTGTGGATTACAATACACCAAAGAAACAGACACACTCATGTCGTTTCCCATCCTACACTGTGGAGTCTTACAAGCCTTTTTTTGATTGGTAAGATCAAATACAGCTTTTGTCTGATCGCCGGGAACTCATGGCAACACAACAGTTTTGGATAACTTAGATACAATTATTCTGACAAATTAAATACGAATTTATGAATCTGAAAAACAGGTTTTATTTAATTGATTAATTAGAATTATTAAATATATGAAGTTGTTACTTTTCTTTTGTTGTTTGTCTATGCATGGTGGAATCGTATGTGCGCATTATTTGTTCAGCATTGCTAATTTTGTGGTTGGTCGTCATTTTACTTTTGTAGCTGTATGTAGAAATGGCACCGCTAAAAGCTCTGCGCTTTCAACGTCTTTTTTGTCAGTTCCCTCTTGTTTTCATGGGTTTTTACCTTATTTTTTGTGGATTTTTTCATTATAATAATACATTTTGTTTGGTGTAGCGCTTTTCAGGGTACTCAAAGATGCTTAACAGGATAAAAATCAAAATGCACAACAGTTCAATATCTTCATTGCAACCACATCATTTCCCCATTGTTGGATCAATAAAGTCCGTCCTATCCTATCCTAACGCTGTTGGTCAGCAGGTTTAGAGGAAATATGGAAAATAGTTTTTAAAGTCACACACCAAAACAAAATTTCCCACTATTCTTCCAAAAAGCGCATTGGTGAGGTCACACACTGATGTTCATCGAGAAGGCTTGGCTCTTAGTCTCCATTTTAATTCATTGCAAAGTTGTTCTATCGGGTTCAGGTCAGGACTCTGTGCAGGCCAGTCAAGTTCATATCCATGTCTTTATGGACCTTGCTTTGTGCACTGGTGCCTCTGCTCGTTTTACTAGAAATGTCATGGGGGGTGTTGTGGGGGGGGGGGGGGAGTACTGCTTTTCAGAAGCAGTATAGTACCATATTTAATTCATTACTACCGGGTACTTGAATACTACTGGTATAACATAGGCCCTGCAATTAAATGGCGACTTTTCCAGGGTGTAGTGAAGTGAATTATATTTATATGGCGCTTTTTCTCAAGTGACACAAAGCGCTTTACAAAGTGAAACCCAATATCTAAGTTACATTCAAACCAGTGTGGGTGGCACTGGAAGCAGGTGGGTAAAGTGTCTTGCCCAAGGACACAACGGCAGTGATTAGGTTGGCAGAAGCGGGAATCGAACCTGCAAACCTCAACTTGCTGGCACAGCCACTCTACCAACCGAGCTAAACTGCCCCGTACAACGCTTTCCGCCCGAATGCAGCTGATATAGGCTCCAGCAACCCCCGCAACCCCAAAAAGGGACAAGCGGTAGTAGAAAACTCCAACTTGTCTCGCCCCGGCTGCCGCTAATAAAGGCGACAGGTGATTAGACAACAAGGCCCACCTGGGCCATCCACTCACCTGTTGCTGTCTTCAAGGCTGGTCCTTGCATACCTGTTCCGTGGCAGGCCTGCAGGCCACACCCCCCTCCACATTCTTGTTTAGCATTCATATAAAGTATGCAGTTAAGTTCGAGTAACTAGTTGTGGCCACTTTAAGTGACCGTCAGGAGACTTACTCAAGAGTGGGGGTTTGTGGTGACCGCCTTTTTGAGTCTTTTTGATGTAAGCAGCCATTCTGTCTCGCCTTTGATGAAATTAACGGCGCACCCGTTCTTGTGTGTCAAAAGGATACTTCAAGTGGTCTTGTTTTCGCATTACAAGCGCAACACTGGGGACCCCGACGCTTCACTGAAGAAATTCAGTGAATATCATCGACCATGACGGCGAATGCGGTTTCTCTGAAGCTGCCCGAGTTCTGGGAATATTCCGCGACTGCACGGTTTGCCCAGGCCGAGGCACAGTTTGCCCTGCGTGGTATCACTGAGGACGACACAAAGTTTTATTATGTTGTCTCCTCCCTCGGGAGCGCTATGGTGACGAGAGTGGTTAGCGTCTTCACTCATTTACCGGAGAGGAACAAGTATATTACGTTGAAGGCTCACCTCTTAAAGACATTTGAACTTTCCGACCCAGAGAGAGCTAGCCGTCCTTATTCGTTGCAGGGGCTTGGCGATTACAAGCCCTCTGATCTAATGGACTTTGGAGGTTGCTCTCCGGCGGGTTCCTCTGATCAGGACAGATCCTCTCGTAAGCCCCGTAGTCAGGTTTTAGAATCGTTTTATTTACTCTCGGCGTGTCTCTCTCTCGCTCCAACTCTAACCACGTTTCTCTGTCCGGCTGCTGCTAATAAGGGCGACAAGTGATTAGATAACCAACAGCTGATTATCACAGAGGAGAAGGTAGGGCTGGGCATAGCGCGGGACCTCCGGCCCGAGCTCCTCCCTCCCCTCAACCGCCTCTTTCCTCCCTCCCCTCAACCGCCTCTTTCCATGCTTTCAGGAGGTTGAAGTGGTAAATTTGGGTGTCTCCGCCCCGGTCTGAACGCCGGACTTCATAATCCACATCATTCACTCGCCATGTGACCACAAAGTGTCCTTGCCCCTTGGCAAGTAATTTAGAGTTGGATGTTGGGAGTATTACAAGCACTTTCTCTCCCGGTGAAAAATGTTCTTAGCTGCATGCCCCTGTTATACAGGCGCTGCTGACGTTCCTGGGCCCGGAGCAAAATTCTCACGTGACAAGTGACCCAACGTGTGGAGTTTTGCTCTCCGTTCCATAACGTATTGTATCTAATTTTTGCTGGGGCTTGGAAATTCCTCCCAGCTTTCTCTAACGAGGTCCAAAACCCCGCGAGGCTTCCTGCCGTACAATAATTCAACGGGGGAAAACCCCGTGGAGGCCTGGGGAACCTCCCGCACTGCAAATAACATGGGATCCAACTTTTTATGCAAATTTAGTTTGTCATAGTGCACGAATTTACAGATCATGGATTTCAACGTCCTATTCAGCCGCTCCACCAACCCATCGGTCTGCGGGTGGTAGACGCTGGTCCGAATGGATTTGATCCCTAATACTCCGTAAAGCTCCTTTATCATTCATAACATAAAGGACATGCCCTGGTCAGTCAGAATCTCTTTCGGGATCCCAACTCGGGAGATGACCTGAAACAGCGCTTGCGCTACACTCTTTGCAGAGATTGAGCGCAGCGGCACTGCTTCGGGATAGCGAGTTGCTTAATCCACCAGGACTAGCGCAAAACGATATCCCCGTGTGGTGAGGTGAAATGGTCCGACGAGGTCCATGCCAATCCGCTCAAGCGGGAGCTCCATGAGTGGTAATGGCCACAAAGGCGCCCTGGGGGTGGCCCCTGGATTGACCAGCTGGAAGTTCAGGCAGGCCCCACACCAACGGTGCATGGACTATTACCCGGTGGAGTGTTTTATCATACCCCATGTGTCCGGCCTTAGGATGAAAGTGCGCCACCTGGAAAACGACAGCATTTCCTCTTCTGTTTGAGTGTCACGACTCACTCTGTATAAACTATCTCTAATTAAAGCAAAGTGATGGAATACCCGGGCTGTTCCAAGGCGCACCAACTGACCATCAATATATATCACTTGGTCCCAGGCCAAGCGCAGAGTGTCATCCCGAGACTGCTCAAGTAAGAAGTCTTCCGTGGGGTGCCAGTGGAGGCCGGGGGGGCTTCCCGCGAAGCCCCAGCAGGTACCCCCTTCCCTTTGGCAGTGTCGGATGAACCCGCGTCGCCGCTGAGAACCGCGCAGATATACCCCTTTCCTAGGCTGCAACCCCCGCGACCCGACCTCGGATAAGCGGAAGAAGATGGATGGATGGATGGATATATATAAATGTGTGTTTATATATACAGATATATATATAAATGTGTGTGTGTGTGTGTGTGTGTGTGTGTGTGTGTGTGTGTGTGTGTGTGTGTGTGTGTGAGTCCTTCCTTCAGGAGAACGCCTGTGCGTGGAATCTTATAAAGTGGGGAGGCTGGTGCACAGGCAGCCACCACACTGTCCTTGACAAAGGGAGGGCCAGGGTCCAATGGCATGGAGACTAAGACAATTGGGGACCCATCTTTGCTGCAGCCTTCTTCCGCCTTTGTGACCGTTGTGGAGCTTTCTCCGCTGCCATCATCCGCCCACTCCGCCGTTGAGAACTTTTTGGGCCGCTCTTCGTCTGGAACCTCACCCTCGACCTTACCGCCATGGTTGAACCTACCAGGAGCTTAAGCTCCAGACGGCATCGCTCTCAGGTTCATTGGAACACGCAAGGCTCTCCACCACGACAAGGTGGTGACCCGAGGAGAACAATGAAGGAAGGACTCACCATTACCCAACCCCCCCCCACAAGTCCTATGGCGTTCAGGAAATGGTGACGGAAGCAGGGCAGTGAAGCCTGGGAGTTTCTAGCCACGAACTGGCACATAGGCGGTGGGTGCCTGACTCAGTCGCCTTGCTCTCGGACCGAGGCAGAGAGAGCATCTCGGCAGCAGCACCCATGTCTGAGCAGCCCTATACAGGATCCACTCTGCTCACCCCAGACGGGGAAGGGGCTAGAAAAGGTGCCCTAAAAATAGCCTGCCTCATAAAACCTGACTGGAATACCGCGTCCAGTAGGTTAACCTACAGCGGTCGAAAACAAAAAACTATGAACATTGGAGCATGGAACGTGAGAACACTTATGGACAGTGCCTCCACCAATCGTCCAGAAAGAAGAACTGCTATCATTGCCAGGGAACTGAAACGGTTCAAGGTCGACATCGCCGCCCTGTCAGAGACCCGCCTGGCTGAGGAGGGGCAACTAAAGGAGGAGAAAGGGGGATATACCTTCTTCTGGAAGGGAAAAGTGGCTGATGAGCCCAGAAACCATGGGGTGGGTTTTGCAATCAAGAATCGGCTCATTTCCCAACTCTCCGAATCTCCAGTAGGCATCAATGAGCGTCTCATGACCTTACGACTGAGTCTCTCAAACGATCAGATGGCCACAGCTGTGAGTGCCTATGCACCAACCTTGGACTCACAAGATGAAGATAAGGAGACCTTTTATGCAACCCTTGACCAGGTTTTATCAAACGTCCCAAAGGAAGACAAGATCCTCCTCCTCGGGGACTTCAATGCCAGGGTCGGCAAGGACCATGAGCTCTGGAAAGGCACCTTGGGCAAAGAGGGTGTTGGGAATGTAAACTCCAATGGAATCCTCCTATTATCTAAATGTGCTGAACACGAGCTCGTGATCACAAACACCTTGTTCCGCCAGAGAAACCGTTACAAAACCTCATGGATGCATCCCCGATCAAACTGCTGGCATCTCATTGATTATGTGATAGTCAGGGCCAGAGATCGCAAAGATGTCAACATCACCAGGGCCATGATCAGCGCGGATGAATCCTGGACTGACCACCGCCTCATCCGATCCACCATGAACATCAAGCTGCGGCAGAAAAGGAGAACACAAAGGAAACATCTTCGCCCATAATTCAACCTCGACAGCCTGGGAGACACAAACAGGGTGCAACTCTTTCAAGACACCCTAATTGAGAGGCTCCCTGAAGAATACCCAGAGGGTGTGGAGGAACACTGGAGGGCTCTCAAAACCACACTTCTTGAGACCAGCAGAGACACCTTTGGCTACAAGACCAGGAAACATCAAGACTGGTTCGATGACAACGATGTCGAAATACAACATCTAATTGACGCCAAAAGGAAAGCCTTCTGCACTTGGCAAAATGACATCAGCTGCATGGCCAAAAGGGAGGCCCACTCCAAGGCAAAGGCACTTGTCCAAAGTAGAGTACGAGAGTTGAAGAACCAGTGGTGGTTGGAGAAGGCCCTGGAAATCCAGAGACTTGCAGACTCGGGAGACACCAGGGGTTTCTTTAACGCCACCAAGGCCGTGTATGGGCCCTGCTATCGAGGCCTAAATCCTCTCCGCTCCAAAGATGGACAAACCTTGCTGAAGGACAATGTTGGTATCAGTTCCAGATGGCAAGAACACTTCAAAGAACTCCTGAACCGAAAGACCACAGTCGAGCTCGAAACCATCAACCAGATCCCTCAGTGTCCCATCATGGAGCAGTTGGGTCAACCCCCAACCGAAAATGAGGTCCTGGATGCCGTGAGGAAACTGAGCAACAACAAGGCCTCTGGACCAGATGGGATTCCAGCAGAAATCCTCAAGCAAGGAGGACCAAAACCCCTGTGTCACATCCATAGCCTGCTGGGCAAAATTTGGGATGAAGAGGAAATACCGGCTGAGCTCAGGGATGCCCTGGTTGTTACCATCTTCAAAAATGGAGACAAGGCCGACTGTGGCAACTACAGGGGTATCTCCCTCCTGTCGACAACGGGCAAAGTGCTGGCTCGTATATTGGCCAACCGGCTACTGCCTCTGTCAGAGAACACCCTATCAGAATCGCAGTGTGGCTTTCGTCCTGCCAGGGGGACCTCCGACATGATTTTTACAGCTCATCAAATGCAGGAAAAATGTCGGGAGCAACATCTACCTTTGTACATGGCGTTCATTGACCTCACAAAGGCCTTTGACTCCATAAACAGAACTGCCCTCTGGTGTGTTTTCTCCAAGATTGGATGCCCAGACAAGTATATAAAGATCTTGCGACTACTCCATGATGACATGACGGCAACCGTAGTCGGCAATGGTGGATTGGAGACACCTCCTTTCAAAGTAGACACTGGTGTTAAGCAGGGCTGCATCATCGTACCAACCCTGTTCGCCATCTTCATTTCCACCATCCTCCACATCACCAGCCAGAACCTACCTGAGGGAGTCAAGCTCATATTCAGGACTGAGGGAGGGGTATTTAACATCAACAGATTCAGGGCAAAAAGCAAGGTGTTCACATCCTCCATCATGGAGCTCCAGTATGCGGATGACAATGCCCTAGTTGCACACTCCGAAGCGGACCTCCAGGACATCTTAAACGCCTTGGCCAGAGCCTACAGACTCCTGGGACTTGACATAAACATAAAAAAGACACAAATCCTATACCAACCAGCTCCTGACACACTCCCACAACCCCCCACAATTCATGTGGGAGACAACATCCTCGATAATGTGGATCAATTCGCCTACCTTGGCAGCCTTCTCTCTACAAGAGCTGTCATTGACGCAGAGATTCACCACCGCATCGGGTGTGCCAGTGCAGCCTTTGCCAGGCTGCGGAAGAGGGTTTTTGAAAACCGAGACATCCAGACAAAGACAAAGCTACTTGTCTATCAAGCAGTAGTTCGGCCCACACTGCTCTATGGAGCCGACAGCTGGACCACCTACAGCAGACATCTGAAGGCCCTGGAGCAGTACCACCAACGATGTCTCCGGAAGATCCTCAGGATCGGTTGGGAGCAGAGGCGTACAAACATCAGTGTTCTGAAAGAAGCCAACATCTCCACCATCACCACAACCATCATCCGACATCAACTGCGATGGACAGGCCATGTCATACGCATGCCTGACAACCGCCTTCCAAAGCAAATGCTGTATGGCCAGCTAAAGGAAGGAAAACGTACCCAAGGAGGGCAGAAGAAGAGGTACAAGGATAACATCAAAACCCACCTGAGAAAGTGTCACTTCAGCCTCAGCAACTGGGAGGGGGTAGCCCACCAGAGGAACATGTGGAGCAAGATGGTCCATGAAGGCACAACTCAACTAGAGAAGGACCTCCACCGTGCCGCAGAAACCAAGAGGCAACAGAGAAAGGAGAGATCCACCACCAACACAGCTCCTCACACCACAACCACTACCCAGTCAACCACCCACGCATGGCCCCACTGCGATAAAGTCTGCTGATCCAGGATCGGCCTCTACAGCCACCTGAGGACCCACAGATGACCAGACCCACCGACAGGAGGACAATCTTACTCGTCTCGAGTGATCGCCGATGATGTGTGTGTGTGTGTGTGTGTGTGTGTGTGTGTGTGTGTGTGTGTGTGTGTGTGTGTGTGTGTGTATATATATATATATATATATATATATATATATATATATATATATACAAAACCCCGTTTCCATATGAGTTAGGAAATTGTGTTAGATGTAAATATAAACGGTATACAATGATTTGCAAATCATTTTCAATCCGTATTCAGTTGAATATGCTACAAAGACAACATATTTGATGTTCAAACTGATAATCTTTTTTGTTGTTGCAAATAATCATTAACTTCAGAATTTGATGCCAGCGACACGTGACAAAGAAGTTGGGAAAGGTGGCAATAAAAACTGATAAAGTTGAGGAATGCTCATCAAACACTTATTGAAAACATCCCACAGGTGTGCAGGCTAATTGGGAACAGGTGGGTGCCATGATTGGGTATAAAAGCAGCTTCCATGAAATGTTAAGTAATTCACAAACAAGGATGGGGCGAGGGTCACCAATTTGTTAGCAAAATGTCGAACAGTTTTAGAACAACATTTCTCAGCGAGCTATTGCAAAGAATTTAGGGATTTTACCATCTACGGTCCGTAAAGTCTTAAAAAGGTTCAGAGTATCTGGAGAAATCCCTGCACGTAAGTGATGATGTTACAAACCTTTGATCCCTGCATCAAAAACCGACATCAGTGTGTAAAGGATATCACCACATTGGATCAGGAACACTTCAGAAAACCACTGTCAGTAACTACAGTTGGCCGCTACATCTGTAAGTGCAAGTTAAAACTCTACTATGCAAAGCGAAAGCCATTTATCAACAAAACCCAGGAACGCCGCCTGCTTTGCTGGGCCCGAGCTCATCTTAGATGGACTGATGCAAAGTGGAAAAGTGTTCTGTGGTCTGACGAGTCCACATTTCAAATTATATTTGGAAACAGAGGACGTGGTGTCCTCCGGAACAAAGAGGAAAATAACCATTTGGATTCTTATAGGCGCAAATTTCATAAACTTTATTGCAAAGCATGTTACAACAGCGTGGCTTCGTAGTAAAAGAGCGCGAATACTTTCCTGGCCCGCCTGCAGTCCAGACATGTCTCCCATCGAAAATGTGTGGTGCATTATGAAGCGTAATATACGACAGCAAGACCGCAGACTGTGAAACAACTTAAGCTGTACATCAAGCAAGAATGGTAAAGAATTCCACTTTCAAAGCTTCAACATTTAGTTTCCTCAGTTTCCAAACGATTACTGAGTGTTGTTAAGAGAAAAACTGATTAGATTAGATAGTACTTCATTCATTCCGTCAGGAGAGTTCCTTCAGGAAAATTACAATTTTCAGCACAATCCCATTCAAGATCAGACACACATTACAGGGAGACAGCACAGGATCGCTGACGGGTCTGCCGGCTTCCAGCGCCCCTTACAAAAAAAGATGAGATACAGGTAAACAGGGGGGGGAAATAGAAGATTAAAATGAAATAAAAAAATCGGTCTTAGCCTGGGCCTTGGAGAGGGGGTGCAGACTCAGGCCAAGGGAAAAAAAAAAAAACCCACAGTGGTGAACATGCCCTTTCCCATCTACTTTGGCACATGTTGCAGCCATGAAATTCTAAGGTAATTATTATTTGCAATTAAAAATAAAGTTTATGAGTTTGAACATCAAATATCTTGTCTTTGTAGTGCATTCAACTGAATATGGGTTGAAAAGGATTTGCAAATCATTGTATTCCGTTTATATTTACATCTAACACAATTTCCCAACTCATCTGGAAATGGGGTTTTTATATATATATGTATATACAGTATATGTATATATATATATATATATATATATATATATATATATATATATATATATATATATATATATATATATATATATATATATATACCCCTGTAGCTCAGCGCTATTTAACGGAGACTAACTTGTGACCTAGCTGACTACATTTTCCAAGTAGCTTGCCCATCACTGCGTTGCGCGCCAATAGTCCTTTCCCAGTATGAAGAACTTTACCTGGAAAGGTACAGGTAAGGCGGGGGGCGGACCCAAAGGTGCACAAGAAGGTGTGTTCAGTAGGTGGGACCTGCGGAGCAAAAAGGCTCAGTCGTCTCAGTCCTTCCACGCTCACACACACACACATACACACACACTCTCTCTCTCTCTCATACATTCTTGTCCGCCTCTGCACCCCAGATTTGGTCCCGGCGGGTCGGCCTTTCTCTGCCAAGTCCTTTACCCTGCCCATCCAGCCTCAGTGAGCCCCTGGCGGCAACAGAAGGGCAGCGGCCATGACGGAAGCGTCCACCAACATGCGGCTGAAGCTGCCCGTCGTGTGCTTCATCCTGGAGATCATCCTCATCATCCTCTTCGGGGTGCTGGTGGAGTACGACTACGAGACGGACGCCAAGAAATGGCACAGCAAGAACCACTCCGACTACGACAACGACTTCTACTTCCGCTACCCAAGTGAGTGGCCTGTGCGGGTCTGGGAGGTTCGGGGTCAGAGGTGACTAAAGTCCCCAGAATGGACGCATTATACTAAAGTCCTGTAGAGGGAGCCATAGAAGTCTTACAAT
>NC_084621.1:23273871-23388871 GCF_033978795.1 Nerophis ophidion | reverse complement strand
ACAGGAGTGTTTTTGATAGGCAAACCAGGTTGAGCATTTGTGCTTGTTTTATTAATAAAACATTGTCTTCATTGCAACACTGTTTTTTTGTTTTTTCATTTTGTGCTGAAAAGCACAAGGTAAATATGTGTGGTCACAGTTCCAAAAAAGCATGTCCGGTTAGCAAGTACGAAAAAACAATGTTCGCAGGGACAGCTAGATTTATACGTACCAAGGGATCGAAACTGTTAAATAATGAAGTAAATAAATGTGAACAGTTGTTACCTTGAAATGTGGCTTTCGATAAATTTCACGTTCTGTTTTTTTCTCTATCTTTATCTTGAATATTATGCGAAATAACGACCGCAAAGAAAACGATTTTGGAGATATCTGTTTTTGCAACATATCATAATTTGGATATATCTGCTTTTGACGTAAAACCACATCAAACACTCTTACTTGAAAGCCATTCATTACATCAGCATTTCTTAAAAGTTTAGGCTTTCATGACTTGCTTATGTTGATATTAAATAAACCATTGTATGCTTGTACATGTACCGGCAACACCAGCAGGCAGAAAATCGTTAATATACAGAATCGGTCAAAATGGATTTATCTGCTTTTGCATATGAACTCTTCATATATATATATATATATATATATATGCATATATATATATATATATATATATATATATATATATATATGTGTGTGTGTGTGTATATATATATATACACACACATATATATATATATATATGTGTGTGTGTGTGTGTGTATATATGTGTGTATATATATACAGTATATATATATATATGTATATATATATATGTATATGTGTGTATATATATATATACAGTATATATATATATATATATATATATATATCTTTATACTATATATATATATATATATATATATATATATATATATATATATATATATATATATATATATATATATATATATATATATATATATATATATATATACACACCATTTTATTAGTTTTATTATCTCAATAAGTGACCTCAATTGTTTGGGGTGTGAATCTTTGATCCGATTGCGGTTCCTGGGGTGACCAAATTGAATCAGAATCGATTCTCCTTTAATCACTATTCTTTTACTTTATTATTTTAAATAAATACAAAAAACTCAAACCAAAACAAAAATACCAACAACAAAAAAAAAAAAAAAAAACGTTTTTCGCAATGTATTGTTTGTAATAATAATATTAATAGGCTATGAGTAAGTTAGCTAGGCTAACAGGAAGTTAGCCAATCTACAAGGAAGTTAGCAAGGTAACACAGTTTTTATTTTATATTTTATTTTTTTTATTTTTACTTTTCTTTTTCGAAAGGGACAAGCGGTAGAAAACGGATGGATGGATTAACAGCTGGGCTACCAGTGGCACCAAACCTGAAGTATATATATCTTTATATATTCATAGATATAAACAAAAAGGCCAGAAACATTTGTTGGATTGACATTATACTGACTTCCTGCCTGCTAAGCTCACTTCCTGTTTTGTTTGGTGAACTTGCAGCATTTTTCTCAGGTTTTGTGTGTATTCTATTCTATTTTTTTTTGCATTTGTTTTTAATCCTGCAGTATGTTTGCTATGCAGCATGTCCTCGTTTGCATGTGTTTGTTTGTCTGCAAGTGCACTATTTAAATGGTCAAGTTTTAATCGGCGCGCTCTCTCATTGAAATTGGACGAATTAGTCTTTTTCTTTGTTCCTGTGAAGAAAAGTCTTTAAACGCGCTAAAAGATTGAGCGGAGTTGCATTGGCTGTCCTGTCTTTGTTGCCAGTATGTGGCCCAGGAGGCCAGCGGGGACGCTGGCATCACCCACTGTGTGTCTGTGCCAGCTCACTGTCGCCATGGCAATGGTAACCATTGAACAGCCTGTTATTGTCGACCCGAAATCTTTTATCTCAGCGGGGGGTGTGCAGGTGTGCCAGAATAAATGAGCAAAATGTGTTCGGATGAGAACATGTTGAAAATCCCTGATTAATATCAACCAATAAGCTTTTTTACTGCACATTTATTGCTGACATTGCATTTTTCTCAGCGGTATGTTGAAGACACGCGTTAGGGTAGTGAAGTGAACTATATTTGTACAGCGCTTTTTCTCTAGTGACTCAAAGCGCTTTACATAGTGAAACCCAATATCTAATTTTTTTATTTAAACCAGTGTGGGTGGCACTGGGAGCAGGTGGGTGAAGTGTCTTGCCCAAGGACACAACGGCAGTGACTAGGATGGCGGAAGCGGGCATCGAACCCGCAACCCTCAAGTTGCTGGCACGGCCGCTCTACCAACCGAGCTATACCGGTAAAGTTGTGGTGGACAGGGTAGTGATGGTAATGATACACTCGACACCAGCGGTACCAAAACTACCATGAGCGTCCAAAATCTGGCCCACGGGAAGTCCCAAGTAAAAAAAAAAGTTTTTTTTTTTTAAATTAGAATTATTATTCTTTAAACTGTCCTTTCTCGCTCATCCATCTATCCATTTTCTCCTGCTAGATACTCTTGCCACTCAGGCAACTCATATTGTCTAAAAATTATATTTTCCAACATATATATATATATATATATATATACACATATATATATATATATATATATATATATATATATATATATATATATATATATATATATATATATATATATACATATATATATATATGTAATGTATATACAAACCCCTTTTCCATATGAGTTGGGAAATTGTGTTAGATGTATATATAAACGGAATACAACGATTTGCAAATCCTTTTCAACCCATATTCATTTGAATGCACCACAAACACAAGATATTTGATGCTCAAACTCATAAACTTTATTTTTTTTTTACAAATAATAATCAACTTAGAATTTCATGACTGTGACATGTGCTAAAGTAGTTGGGAAAGGGCATGTTCACCACTGTGTTACATCACCTTTTCTTTTAACAACACTCAATAAACATTTGGGAACTGAGGAAACTAATTGTTGAAGCTTTGAAAGTGGAATTCTTTACCATTCTTACTTGATGTACAGCTTAAGTTGTTCAACTGTCTTGTTGTTATATTTTACGCTTCATAATGCACCACACATTTTCAATGGGATACATGTATGGACTGCAGGCGGGCCAGGAAAGTACCCGCAGTCTTTTACTACGAAGCCACGCTGTTGTAACACGTGGCTTGGCATTGTTTTGCTGAAATAAGCAGGGGCGTCCATGATAACGTTGCTTGGATGACAACATATGTTGTTCCAAAACCTGTATGGACCTTTCAGCATTAATGATGCCTTCACAGATGTGTAAGTTACCCATGCCTTGGGCACTAATGCACCCCCATACCATCACAGATGCTGGCTTTTGAACTTTGCGCCTATAACAATCCAGATGGTTATTTTCCTCTTTGTTCCAGAGGACACCATGTCCTCTGTTTCCAAATATAATTTGAAATGTGGACTCGTCAGACCACAGAACACCTTTCCACTTTGCATCAGTCCATCTTAGATGATCTCGGGCTCAGCGAAGCCAGCGGCGTTCCTTGGTGTTGTTGATAAATGGGTTTTGCTCTGCATAGCAGAGTTTTAGCTTGCACTTACAGATGTAGCGACCAACTGTAGTTACTGACAGTGGTTTTATGAAGTGTTCCTGAGCCAATGTGGTGATATCCTTTACACACTGATGTCTGTTTTTGATTCAGTACCGCCTGAGGGATCAACGGTCCGTAATATCATTGCTTATGTGCAGCGATTTCTCCAAATTTTCTGAACCTTTTGATGATCTTACAGACCGTAGATGGTAAAATCCCTAAATTCCTTGCGATAGCTCGTTGAGAAATGTTGTTCTAAAACTGTTCGACAATTTGCTTACAAATTGGTGACCCTCGTCCCATCCTTGTTTGGGAATTACTTAGCATTTCATGGAATCTGCTTTTATACCCAATCATGGCACCCAACTATTCCCGATTAGCCTGCACACCTGTGGGATGTGCCAAATAAGTGTTTGATGAGCATTTCTCAACTTTATCAGTATTTATTGCCACCTTTCCCAAAAGTTTGGGGACCCCTGCGCCACACAACATAGCCAACATATGGAGAGTCCACATGTTGAGGTAAAAGCAAAAAAGTTAGCGGGCGAGGAATTGAGCCATGCGGAATGCCATGTGGTTTTCCTTAAACATCACTTCTCACCTGGCCTTTGTCCCTCAGGCTTCCAGGACGTGCACGTGATGATTTTCATCGGCTTCGGCTTCCTCATGACCTTCCTGCAGCGCTACGGCTTCAGCAGCGTGGGCTTCAACTTCCTGATCGCCGCCTTCGCGCTGCAGTGGGCCACGCTCATGCAGGGCTTCTTCCACGGCATGCACGGCGGCAAGATCCACATCGGGGTGGAGAGGTAGACCGCCGTCCGCGTCCCGGCTCTATGCCGCGGTCCTTCTTGCAACCTTTTTGTGTCTTCCCCAGCATGATCAACGCCGACTTCTGCACTGGGTCCGTGCTGATCTCCTTCGGAGCGGTTCTAGGTAAAACCAGTCCGATCCAGCTTCTGGTCATGGCGCTGTTTGAGGTCATTCTGTTCGCCGTCAATGAGTTCGTACTGCTGTCTGTTCTGGGGGTGAGTCATTTGCTTTCATTACGAATGGTTATGGTTTTAATTTAATCGGAACATTACAGTATGGTACACCACATATTTACAGTTTGTCATTACAACATGTCCGACACACACTGTCACAAATCACCTGGCAACAGGCACCGTCTCATTAAAGAACACACACGCACTCTGCTCTCATGAACCGTCACTCAACATTTCACTATTTGAAATGTTTTTTTTTTTAAGTAATGCAATAATTCCTTTCCCTAGTGAAAAGAGTAATTCCATTAGTCATTCAATTGCTTTTTTGGTCAAATAAAGAGTAACTCTAACTAGAATTTGCAATTCCGGAATTATGTGTAAATTTCCTATCTACACAAGCCGTCTAACCGGGTGAGCAGAACTGGATTGCTTGATTGTCCAAGATGAGTGGAGTGTCTGGATGTTGGAACGGTTCCAAACGATTATGGGATATGGAGAGGTTTGTATATTGCCCATTCATTTGCTAGGGTGGGAAATTCCTGGCAATTCCGGGGAAATCAGGAATTTTTTAGATCGTGGAAACATGTTGAATGTCCAGGGTGAGTGGAGTGTGTGGATATGCAGTCGATTGTATATTTCCCATTCATTGTCAATGGGAAGAAAAATTCAGGGAATTTTTTTTTTTTTTTTTAACTTGGAGTCCGTGGATGGTGGAACGGTTCGAATCGCTTAAGCAATGTGGGAGTTGTGGAAGTTCGAAAAACCGTGTGAAAACTTTCCAGGAAGAGGTGAAAATAGGGGCTTTGGAAACCCAGGAAATTCCCAGAATTTTTTTTTAACTTGAAAAATGGTAGTTTGATTGTCCAAGGTGAGTGGAGTGTGTGGATGGTGGGACGTTTCGAATCGCTTAAGAAATGTGGGAGTTGTGGAAGTTCGAAAAAACGGTCTGAAAAATTTCCAGGAAGAGGTGAAAATAGGGCTCTGGAAACCCAGGAAATTCACAGAATTTTTTTTTTACTTGGAAAATGGAAGTTTGATGGTCCAAGGTGAGTGGAGTGTGTGGATGGTGGGACGGTTTGAATCGCTTAAGAAATGTGGGAGTTGTGGAAGTTCGAAAAACAGTGTGAAAACTTTCCAGGAATAAGTGAAAATAGGGCTTTGGAAACCCAGGAAATTCACGGAATTTTTTTTGAATTTAGAAAATGGTAGTTTGATTGTCCAAGGTGAGTGGATTGTGTGGATGGTGGGACGGTTCGAATCGCTTAAGAAATGTGGGAGTTGTGGAAATTCGAAAAAACGGTCTGAAAAATTTCCAGGAAGAGGTGAAAATAGGGCTTTGGAAACCCGGGAAATTCACAGAATTTTTTTTTTACATGGAAAATGGTAGTTTGATTGTCCAAGGTGAGTGGAGTGTGTGGATGGTAGGACGGTTCGAATCGCTTAAGAAATGTGGGGGTTGTGGAAGTTCGAAAAACGGTGTGAAAACTTTCCAGGAATAAGTGAAAATATGGCTTTGGAAACCCAGGAAATTCACAGAATTGTTTTTGAATTTAGAAAATGGTAGTTTGATTGTCCAAGGTGAGTGGAGTGTGTGGATGGTGGGACGGTTCGAATCGCTTAAGAAATGTGGGAGTTGTGGAAGTTCAAAAAACGGTGTGAAAACTTTCCAGGAATAAGTGAAAATAGGGCTTTGGAAATCCGGGAAATTCACGGATTTTTTTTTTAATTTAGAAAATGGTAGTTTGATTGTCCAAGGTGAATGGAGTGTGTGGATGGTGGGACGGTTCGAATCGCTTAAGAAATGTGGGAGTTGTGGAAGTTCAAAAAACGGTGTGAATACTTTCCAGGAAGAGGTGAAAATAGGGCTTTGGAAATCCGGGAAATTCACGGATTTTTTTTTGACTTGAAAAATGGTAGTTTAATTGTCCAAGGTGAGTGGAGTGTGTGGATGGAGGGGCGGTTCGAATCGCTTAAGAAATGTGGGAGTTGTGGAAATTCGAAAAAACGATCTGAAAAATTTCCAGGAAGAGGTGAAAATAGGGTTCTGGAAATTCAGGAAATTCACATAATTTTTTTTTACTTGGAAAATGGTAGTTTGATTGTCCAAGGTGAGTGGAGTGTGTGGATGGTGGGACGGTTAGAATCATTAAAGAAATGTGGGAGTTGTGGAAGTTTGAAAAACCGTGTGAAAATTTTCCAGGAACACGTTAAAATAGGGCTTTGGAAACTCTGGAAATTCCCGGAATTTTTTTTCACTTGGAAAATTGTAGTTTGATTGTCCAAGGTGAGTGGAGTGTGTGGATGGTGGGACGGTTCGAATCGGTTAAGAAATGTGGGAGTTTTGGAAATTCGAAAAACGGTCGGAAAAATTTCCAGGAAGAGGTGAAAATAGGGCTTTGGAAACCCGGGAAATTCCCAGATTTTTTTTTTGAACTTGGAAAATGGTAGTTTGGTGGTCCAAGTTGAGTAGAGTGTGTGGACAGTGGCATGGTTCGGATCGCTTAAGAAATGTTGGAGTTGTGGAAGTTCAAAAAACGGTGTGAAACCTTTCCAGGAAGAGGTGAAAATAGGGCTTTGGAAACCCGGGAAATTCACGGAATTTTTTTAAACTTGGAGAATGGTAGTTTGATTGTCCAAGGTGAGCGGAGTGTGTGGATGGTGGGACGGTTCGAATCGCTTAAGAAATGTGGGATTTGTGGAAGTTCGAAAAACGGTGTGAAAACTTTCCAGGAAAAAGTGAAAATAGGGCTTTGGAAACCCAGGAAATTCACGGAATTTTTTTTGAACTTGGAAAATTGTAGTTTTATTGTCCAAGGTGAGTGGAGTGTGTGGATGGTGGGTGGTTTGAATTGTTTAAGAATTGTGGGAGTTGTGCAAGTTCGAAAAACAGCCTATTTATTTTCAATAGAAAAATTTCCCGGAAAAACGTGAATTCTGGGTAATCCGGGACATATTTTGGAACATTTTTTTGCTTGTGCTTTTACACAATAAACAACGTTTTTAAAAGTAGTTGTCCCGACACTGTTTGCTAGAAAAAAATCCCAGGTTGTTGCTCCCGTCTGAAATTTGGACTTAACTCTCTCAGGCCAGGGACGCCGGTGGTTCCATGACCATCCACACCTTCGGAGCCTACTTTGGCCTGGTGGTGGCCCGAGTCCTGTACCGACCCAACCTGGACAAGAGCAAACACAGGAACAGCTCAGTGTACCACTCGGACCTCTTCGCCATGATCGGTTCGTACAAAACGAGGACCGGCCCCCAAATGAAGACTTGGGAAACATGCTCCTGATAGACCTTCTGTGTCCACAGGCACCATCTACCTGTGGATGTTCTGGCCCAGTTTCAACTCGGCCATCACCGCCCACGGAGATGACCAGCACCGCACGGCCATGAACACGTACTACTCGCTGGCCGCCTGCACGCTGGCCACCTACGGCATGTCGGCCCTCACGGCGCACGACGGCAAGCTGGACATGGTGAGAGAACTCTGCCGAGGTCCTGCTCGAACAGGAACCGGTTTTCTCCGAGATAAGAGCCGGGTTGTATCAGCGCCATTCTGATCGAAATCAAACCCGACAGTACCGTGCTTGATGCGCTCGTCTGATAACGGACTGTTGACAAGTGGGCGGGGCTAACACGACTCAGACGCCGCGTCAACGTCAATGTGGTTCTTTATGGACCTAAGAGTACCTGTGTAAGTTATTATAAAACTTTCCGTTTTCTGAAACTTCAGGCGAGCAAACAGAGGCTGTCTTTGTTGTAACAAGCCAAAGGCTTGTAAAATTCCTCTGTGTACGATGGCAGGAGCCGAGATGGGGTTATCTCTCGTGATCCAAGACTTGCCCAAGCTCGATCCAGGACCAGCCCAAGCTGTTTACATACTCCCCATTCCTTTAAAAAAATATACTGTTTTACAAAGGTACAGTGTCCGGGCGTTTCTCCTCAAATTGAGCCAAATTGGATTCTGTCTTCGTTTAGTTCCTTGCTTCTTGTCTCGTTTAATAGATGTCACCAGTGTTTGGACCTGACAAGTGGGAAATATGACCTGAGTAAAAGTAAAAAGTAGTCATTCCATTTAATACTTGAGTAACAGTAAGTATAGCGGGCAACTCATCTGGTCCTTACGGGCCACCGGGTGCCCACGGGCACCGCGTTGGTGACCCCTGTACCATACCATACTTTAAAAAAAAATATCTATTGTTTTAATTGGTTCTAGCCTTTAAAATTGTTTTTAATCATATTTATTTCTATGTCATTTTATATTGGTTTTATTTTTTATCCAGTCACTGATGGAGAGAAGGATATTTGAATATTGTTTTTAATACTGTTGCGCAGCACTTTGGAAACATTTTTAAAATGTACTATACAAATAAGGTGGAGTGGATTGGATACCCAGTGTTAGATTTTAACATCCCAGTTGTAGTTTAAGAAAAAAAAAAAAATCTAATTTTGAGGTGTTGAAATCGCCATGTTAAATTGCTAATGCTAATTACTAGCATGTGTATGGCATATCCAATGTAAATTAGCATTGAGCCATCGCTTTAATGCATTTCTCTAATGTCGGAATGTCACGGAGTTATTTTAAAGTTATAATTACATACTTTTCATGTTTATGTTCACTTTTACAGAGTTTTAAAGACTTTTAAAAGGCTTTTAAATGGGAATAACTTGTCATTTTTCTGCAAAAAAATACATGTTGTTAATAAAAGAGTTCTTTTATCGGGGATTTAATTTTTTTGTTCTACCAAACCTCATAGTCTGTAAAAAAAAAAAAATTGAATAAATCATAACAAAGTATTCCATGTTTTGTTCTTCTTTCCTAGGTCCACATCCAAAATGCCGCCCTGGCCGGTGGCGTCGCCGCGGGAACGGCCGGGGAAATGATGCTGACGCCGTTCGGTTCCATGATTGTGGGCTTCCTGGCCGGCATTATCTCTGTGCTGGGCTTCAAGTTCCTCTCGGTGAGAAATAAACAACCAAATTCTCGTATCGTGTCGGCAGGGGGCTTGATAACGTCTAATTTACTGAGTTGACCGTGACACATGTGCATGCAATTCGTCTGTGGCTTTGTTTTGTTTTGCACGACAAAATAAGGCGTGTTCTATCCGGTGCTATTGAGGTCTGTTAAGAAATAAAGGTGTCTTAGCCAGATAATGATATCGAATATTGGTCCGATGTCCGATATCCACCCATCCATTTTCTACTGCTTGTCCCTATAATGACAAAATAATAATAATAATAAATGTCCTCAAATAAGCACTTCAAAGTAGGCTTTTTCTTGTATTTTAGTCATTAACAAAAGGTAAACATACTAGGCTATAGGGTACGAGGAGTTTGCATCTACGCAACGGCTAAGCACACAATAGCACACAAGCTAGACACGTTTAAATCTTCAGCGCAACTTCAGGTTTATCTGTCAATATCAAATATACTTTTTTAAATTTATTTTTTTAAATTTATGTTTTATGCCCTTTTCGTCAAAGAAAACAGTTTTTTGGGCACAAACACAAAATATGCAATATTTCCGCACCGAAAAAATTTCATTCAAAAATGTCTTTAAAATAAGAAAAATACAATACATTTTTTTCATTATAATTATCGACGCTTAAGAAAATATAAATAATAGTGATAATAATGTTAAGTTCTCAACGCTTAAATATTTACAGCAACTTTTGGGTCTATCTGTTGATGAAAGTAAAAAAATAAATAAAAACACAAAATTTGCAATATGTAGGTCAACAATTTAAAAAAACGTTTTAATTAATTATACATTTTTCTAAACAATGACAGTATTTTGTTTGTTTAAAAAAAACAAAAAAAAAACACCAAAGTTCCTGCGGATCCAAAAAGGTCCCACCCATTAAAGTGTTTAAAATAAGTTGTATATTATTTTTTTAAATATATTTATTCAAGACTTAATATAAAAATATGATAATATTTATCATTATTTATCAACAACACCCGGAAACGTCGCCGGCTTAGCTGGGCCCAAACTCATCTAAGATGGACTGATGCAAAGTGGGAAAGTGTTCTGTGGCCTGACGAATCCACATTTCAAATTGTTTTTGGAAACTGTGGACAAGGAAAAGAACCATCCGAATGGTTCCAGGCGCAAAGTGTAAAAGCCAGCATCTGTGATGGTATGGAGGTGCATTAGTGCCCAAGGCATGGGTAACTTACACATCTGTGAAGGTACCATTCATGCTGAAAGGTACAGTACATACAGGTTTTGGAGCGACATATGTTGCCATCTAAGCAACGTTATCATGGACGCCCCTGCTTATTTCAGCAAGACGATGCAAGAACATGTGTGGCCCATTATGAAGCCTAAAAAACCACAACTTAAGCTGTACATCAAGCAAGAATGGGAAAGAATTCCAACTGAAAAGCTTCAAAAATTGGTCTCCTCAGTTCCTAAACGTTTACTGAGTGTTGTTTAAAGGAAAGGCCATGTAACACAGTGGTAAAAAATGCCCCTTTTTACAATGGGTTGCTGCCATTAAATTCTAAGTTAATGATTATTTGCAAAATAAAATTTTGTTTCTCAGTGGAAACATTTAAAAATCTTGTCTTCGCAGTCTATTTAATTAAATATGAGTTGAAAATGAGATGAAAATATTCTGTTTTTATTGACAAATTACACAACGTGCCAACTTCACTGGTTTTGGGTTTTGCATAAACGTGCCTTTTGCACCATATGCTAGTATTCTGAGATTCAACCGTATGCACGATTCGTACTTAAAAACACTTAATTGAACGGTTTAAAAGAGGAGAAAACACGAAAAAAATTAAAATTTAATTTTGAAACATAGTTTATCTTCAATTTCAACTCTTTAAAATTCAAAATTCAACGGAAAAAAGAAGAAGACAAAAACTAGCTAATTCGATTTTTTTTTTTTTTTAAAGAATTTATGGAACATCATTAGTAATTTTTCCTGATTAAGATTAATTTTAGAATTTTGACGACATGTTTTAAATAGGGTAAAATCCAATCTGCATTTGGTTAGAATATATAACAAATTGGACCAAGCTATATTTCTAACAAAGACAAATCATTATTTCTTCTAGATTTTCCAGAACAAAAATTTCAAAAGAAATTCAAAAGACTTTGAAATAAGATTTAAATTTGATTCTAAAGATTTTCTAGAGTTTCCAGAATATATCCATCCATCCATCCATTTCCTACCGCTTATTCCCTTTCGGGGTCGCGGGGGGCGCTGGCGCCTATCTCAGCTACAATCGGGCGGAAGGCAGGGTACACCCTGGACAAGTCGCCACCTCATCGCTGGGCCAACACAGATAGACAGACAACATTCACACTCACATTCACACACTAGGGCCAATTTAGTGTTGCCAATCAACCTATCCCCAGGTGCATGTCTTTGGAGGTGGGAGGAAGCCGGAGTACCCGGAGGGAACCCACGCATTCACGGGGAGAACATGCAAACTCCACACAGAAAGATCCCGAGCCTGGATTTGAACCCAGGACTGCAGGAACTTCGTATTATGAGGCAGACGCACTAACCCCTCTTCCACCGTTTCCAGAATATATCTTTTTTTAATTTAAATCCTAATAAGTTTGAAGAAATATTTCACAAATCTTCTTTGTCAAAAAAACAGAAGCTAAAATGAAGAAATAAATTAAAATGTATTTATTATTCTTTACAATAAAAAACATAAATTTACTTGAACATTGATTTAAATTGTCAGGAAAGAAGAGGAAGGAATGTCAAAGGTAAAAAGGTATATGTATTTAAAAATCCTAAAATCATTTTTAAGGTTGTATTTTTTCTCTAAAATTGTCTTTCTGAAAGTTACAAGAAGCAAAGTAAAAAAATAAATGAATTTATTTAAACAAGTGAAAACCAATTCTTTAAAATAGTTTCTTGGATTTTCAAATTCTATTCGACATTTGTCTCTCTTAGAATTAAAAATGTCGAGCAAAGCGAGACCAGCTTGCTAGTAAATAAATACAATTAAAAAAACAGAGGCAGCTCACTGGTAAATACTGCTATTTGAGCTATTTTTAGAACAGGCCAGCGGGCGACTCATCTGGTTCTTAGGGGCTACCTGATGCCTTGGTGACCCTGTGATCTGGTATCGAACTTGCAATGCCATCTACTGTACGGATTGTAATGATGAGCTCAGTCCCGTTATAATGTGTTAATGAACAACAATGTAGTTACCAAAGCACCTATTCTTTATGTGCAGAAAATTGTCTTTTCGGTCCACTAGGTGGCGCTGGTTCACCAGAAATAAAGATAGTTTCCACGAGACAGACAAAAACCAGCAAAAACCAGATCCAAGCATGAATGTGTGAATCCATTTTTTGTTTCAGCCCATCTTGGAGCAGAAGCTGAAGATCCAGGACACATGCGGGGTCCACAACCTGCACGGCATGCCGGGCGTCCTGGGCGCCATCGTGGGGGCGGTCACCGCCGCCCTGGCGACCTCGGACATCTACGGAGAGGGGTACCTTCATTTTGTGTCCACAAAAAACCTCACGCTTTTCGACAAACGAAAAAGGGTCACATGACGCCGTTTGTCCCCAGCATGGCGGACGTGTTCCCGGATGTGGCGAGTGGAGACGTGGAGGCTTCCTTCCAGGGGCTCCGACAAGCCATCTCTCTGGCCGTGACCCTGGGCATCGCCCTCCTGGGGGGGCTCATCGTAGGTGGGTGGACCTTGCCTGCGCCGCACCAACATGTCGTTAAGAGGGCTGGCCGCCAGGTGGTGCTATTCCCCACATATTTTAGAGGGGTGTGATGTTCATAATAGAGGGCGACAATGTTTGCAGCACGAACAAGCGGGAGACTTTGACATAGTTGGGGGACTGTTTATGATTAGTAACACGTTCATTATATGTTAATAACATAACTATAAAATGGTAATAACTTAAAAACTATAATAGACCAAAATATTTTATAGCAAAAACCAATAAGACACGTTTGGGGAGACTTTGACATAGTTGGGGACTGTTAATGAATAATAACACATTAATTACACGTAAATTACATATTAATAACACACAAACCTTAATAACTTTAAACTATAATAGTTAGACCAAAATATTTTGCAGCACAAACAGATGAGACCCGTTTGGGAGACTTTGACATTGTTGGGGACTGTTTATGATTAATTACATGTTAATAACATAACTATTAAAATGTTAATAACTTAAAAACTATCATAGACCAAAATATGTTGTAGCAAAAACCAATAACACACATTTGGGGAGACTTTGACATAGTTGGGGACTGTTTATGATTAATAACACGTTCATTACATGTTAATAACATAACTATAAAATGGTAATAACTTAAAAACTACAATAGACCAAAATTATTTTGTAGCAAAAACCAATAAGACACGTTTGGGGAGACTTTGACATAGTTGGGGACTGTTAATGAATAATAACACATTAATTTTACGTTAATTACATATTAATAACACACAAACCATAAAACCTTAATAACTTTAAACTATAATAGTTAGACCAAAATATTTTGTAGCACAAACAGATGGGACCCGTTTGGGAGACTTTGACATTGTTGGGGACTGTTTATGATTAATTACATGTTAATAACATAACTATTAAAATGTTAATAACTTAAAAACTATCATAGACCAAAATGTGTTGTAGCAAAAACCAATAACACACGTTTGGGGAGACTTTGACATAGTTGGGGACTGTTTATGATTAATAACACGTTCATTACATGTTAATAACATAACTATAAAATGGTAATAACTTAAAAACTATAATAGACCAAAATATTTTGTAGCAAAAACCAATAAGACACGTTTGGGGAGACTTTGACATAGTTGGGGACTGTTAACGAATAATAACACATTAATTTTACGTTAATTACATATTAATAACACACAAACCATAAAACCTTAATAACTTTAAACTATAATAGTTAGACCAAAATATTTTGTAGCACAAACAGATGGGACCCGTTTGGGAGACTTTGACATTGTTGGGGACTGTTTATGATTAATTACATGTTAATAACATAACTATTAAAATGTTAATAACTTAAAAACTATCATAGACCAAAATGTGTTGTAGCAAAAACCAATAACACACGTTTGGGGAGACTTTGACATAGTTGGGGACTGTTTATGATTAATAACACGTTCATTACATGTTAATAACATAACTATAAAATGGTAATAACTTAAAAACTATAATAGACCAAAATATTTTGTAGCAAAAACCAATAAGACACGTTTGGGGAGACTTTGACATAGTTGGGGACTGTTAACGAATAATAACACATTAATTTTACGTTAATTACATATTAATAACACACAAACCATAAAACCTTAATAACTTTAAACTATAATAGTTAGACCAAAATATTTTGCAGCACAAACAGATGGGACCCGTTTGGGGAGACTTTGACATTGTTGGGGACTGTTTATGATTAATTACATGTTAATAACATAACTATTAAAATGTTAATAACTTAAAAACTATAATAGACCAAAATATGTTGTAGCAAAAACCAATAACACACGTTTGGGGAGACTTTGACATAGTTGGGGACTGTTAATGAATAATAACACATTAATTACACGTTAATTACATATTAATAACATAAAAAACATAAAACCTTAATAACTTTAAACTATAAGACATCCATTGCTTTCGGTCCCCACATATGCGGTCCTCTCCAATGTTTCTCATAGTCATCATTGTCACCGACGTCCCACTGGGGTGAGTTTTCCTTGCCCTAATGTGGGCTCTACCGAGGATGTCGTTGTGGTTTGTGTTGTGGTTTGTGCAGCCCTTTGAGACACTGGTGATTTAGGGCTATATAAATATACATTGATTGATTGATGATTGATATAATAGACCAAAATATTTTGCAGCACAAACAAATGAGACCCGTTTGGGGAGACTTTGACATTGTTGGGGACTGTTTATGATCAATAACACGTTAATTACATGCTAATAACAACAACTATAAAATGTTATTAACTTGTTTATGATTAATAACATGTTAATTACATGTTAATAACATAAAAATGCAATGTTAATAACTGACATAGTTGGAGACTATTTATGAATAATAACACATTAATTACATGGTAATAACATAGAAACTACATAACGTTAATTCCTTAAAAACTGTAATAGACCAAAATATTTTGCAGCACAAACAAATGAGACATGTTTGCTGGAGACTTTGACATAGTTGGGGACTGTTTATGATCAATAACACGTTAATTACATGTTAATAACAACAACTATAAAACGTTATAAACTTAAAAACTATAATAAACCAAAATATTTTGCAGCATAAATAAATGAGACATGTTTTTGGGAGACTTTGACATAGTTGGGGACTGTTTATGAATAATAACATGTTAATTACATGTTAATAACATATGAACTCAATGTTAATAACTTAAAAACTATTCATCCATCCATTTACTACCGCTTTATCCTTTAGGGGTATGATTGACCAAAATATTTTGCAGCACAAACAAATGAGACATGTTTGGGGAGACTTTGACATTGTTGGGGGACTGTTTATGAATAATAACAAGGTAACTACATGTTAATAACAACAACTATAAAACGTTATAAACTTAAAAACTATAATAAACCAAAATATTTTGCAGCATAAATAAATGAGACATGTTTTTGGGAGACTTTGACATAGTTGGGGACTGTTTATGAATAATAACATGTTAATTACATGTTAATAACATATGAACTCAATGTTAATAACTTAAAAACTATTCATCCATCCATTTACTACCGCTTTATCCTTTAGGGGTATGATTGACCAAAACATTTTGCAGCACAAACAAATGAGACAGATTTGGGGAGACTTTGACATAGTTGGGGACTGTTTATGATTAATAACACGTTAATTACATGTTAATAACATAGAAATTATACAATTTTGATAACTTAAAAACTATAATACATCAAAATAATTTGCAGCACAAACAAATGAGACAGATTTGGGGAGACTTTGACATATTTGGGGGACTGTTTATGAATAATAACATGTTAATTACATGTTAATAACATAAGAATGCAATGTTAATAACTTAAAAACTATTCATCCATCCATTTTGTAGCGCTTTATCCTTTAGGGGTATGATTGACCAAAATATTTTGCAGCACAAACAAATGAGACAGATTTGGGGAGACTTTGACATAGTTGGGGACTGTTTATGATTAATAACACGTTAATTACATGTTAATGACATAGAAATTATACAATTTTCATAACTTAAAAACTATAATACATCAAAATAATTTGCAGCACAAACAAATGAGACAGATTTGGGGAGACTTTGACATAGTTGGGGGACTGTTTATGAATAATAACATGTTAATTACATGTTAATAACATAAGAATGCAATGTTAATAACTTAAAAACTATTCATCCATCCATTTTGTAGCGCTTTATCCTTTAGGGGTATGATTGACCAAAATATTTTGCAGCACAAACAAATGACATGTTTGGGGAGACTTTGACATTGTTGGGGGACTGTTTATGAATAATAACATGGTAACTACATGTTAATAACATAACTATAAAACGTTATTACTTAAACACTATTATAGACCAAAAAATTTTGCAGCACAAACAAATGGGACAGATTTGGGGAGACTTTGACATAGTTGGGGACTGTTTATGATTAATAATACGTTAATTACATGTTAATAACATAGACACTACACAATGTTAATAACTTAAAAACTATAGTAGACCAAAATAATTTGTAGCACAAACAAATGAGACACGTTTGGGGGGACTTTGACAGTGTTGGGGACTGTTTATGATTAATAACACGTTAATTACACGATAATTACATATTAATAACATAAAAACCATCAAACCTTAATAACTTTAAACTATAATAGTTAGACCAAAATATTTTGCAGCACAAACAGATGAGACCCGTTTGGGGAGACTTTGACATTGTTGGGGACTGTTTATGATTAATAACACGTTAGTTACATGTTGATAACGTAACTATAAAACGTTATTAACTTAAAAACTATAATAAACCAAAATATTTTTGCAGCATAAACAAATGAGACATGTTTTTGGGAGACTTTGACATAGTTGGGGACTGTTTATGATTAATAACATGTTAAATACATTTTAATAACATAACAATGCAATGTTAATAACTTAAAAACTATAATACACCAAAAAAAGTTTGCAGCAAAAACCAAAGAGACACGATTGGGGGTGACTTTGACATAGTTGAGTACTATTTATGAATAATAACACGTTAATTACATGTTAATAACATAACTAAAACTTTGATAACTTAAAAACTATAATAGATCAAAATGTTTTGCACTACAAACAAATGAGACACGTTTGGGGAGATGTTGACATTGTTGGGGTGGGGGAGGGGGGGCTGTTTATGATTAATAACATGGTAATTACATGTTAATAACATAACAATGCAATGTTAATAACTTAAAAACTATAATAGACCGAAAAAGTTTTGCAGCAAAAACCAAAGAGACACGATTGAGGGAGACTTTGACATAGTTGAGTACTGTTGATGAATAATAACACGTTAATTACATGTTAATAACATAACTAAAACTTTGATAACTTAAAAACTATAATAGACAAAATTATTTTGCAGCATAAGCAAATGAGACATGTTTTTGGGAGACTTTGACATAGTTGGGGACTGTTGATGATTAATAACATGTTAATTACATGTTAATAACATAACAATGCAATGTTAATAACTTAAAAACTATAATACACCAAAAAAAGTTTGCAGCAAAAACCAAAGAGACACGATTGGGGGTGACTTTGACATAGTTGAGTACTATTTATGAATAATAACACGTTAATTACATGTTAATAACATAACTAAAACTTTGATAACTTAAAAACTATAATAGATCAAAATATTTTGCACTACAAACAAATGAGACACGTTTGGGGAGATGTTGACATTGTTGGGGTGGGGGAGGGGGGGGGCTGTTTATGATTAATAACATGGTAATTAAATGTTAATAACATAACAATGCAATGTTAATAACTTAAAAACTATAATAGACCAAAAAAGTTTTGCAGCAAAAACCAAAGAGACACGATTGAGGGAGACTTTGACATAGTTGAGTACTGTTGATAATAATAACACGTTAATTACATGTTAATAACATAACTAAAACTTTGATAACTTAAAAACTATAATAGACAAAATTATTTTGCAGCATAAGCAAATGAGACATGTTTTTGGGAGACTTTGACATAGTTGGGAACTGAAATGCTAAAAGTTAAAAACTATAATAGTTGGACCAAAAATGTTTTTACCACAAACATAGCACGAATGAATGACACTATTTAGATTTAAAAAAAAAAAAAAAAAGAAAGAATTCAAAGCATCATACAACTTACCCCGCCATTTAATGACTTCAAAAAACAACAAATGCCATTCCACACTAGGTTAGTGTTTTCAATACCAATTTCATTTCTTTCAATCTCGTCACTACAAAATAATACAAATATGATTGATTGATTGATTGATTTAGACTTTCATTATTAAATTGCACAGTACAGTACATATTCCGTACAAATGACCACTAAATGGTAACTTGTTTAAAGGCCTACTGAAATGAGAGTTTCTTATTTAAACGGGGATAGCAGGTCCATTCTATGTGTCATACTTGATCATTTCGCGATATTGCCATATTTTTGCTGAAAGGATTTAGTAGAGAACATCCACGATAAAGTTCGCAACTTTTGGTCGCTAATAAAAAAGCCTTGCCTGTACCGGAAGTAGCAGACAATGTGCGCGTGACGTCACTGGCGTGAGGGCTCCTCACATCCTCACATTGTTTATAATGTGAGCCACCAGCAGTAAGAGCAATTCGGACCGAGAAAGCGACAATTTCCCCATTAATTTGAGCGAGGATGAAAGATTTGTGGATGAGGAAAGTTAGAGTAAAGCACAAAAAAAAAAAAAAAAAAAGCGACGGCTCCAGGCGGCAGCGGTGGGAGCGTTTCAGATGTAATTGGACACATTTACTAAGACAAAATCTGGAAAATCCCTTATATGCTTATTGTGCTAATAGTATTTTAGTGAGATTATTAAGTCATACCTGAAAGTCGGATGGCTGCGGTGAACGCCAGTGTCTCTGAGAGAAGCAGAGGAGCCAAAATCACAGCTGCAGGATGAGGTCGCGTAATCCACTTAATATCACAATTTTCCCATCCAAAAACTTGCTGGTTGATGTAGAGCAGGGGTGTCAAACTCAAAGACAGAGTGGACCAAAAATGAACAAAGCCGCGGGCCGAGGTTGAACAAATCAACCTTTTAATAGGGACCCAAACAAGTTTTTCAATGAATATTGAACAAGCATGGCTTATATAACTTTATATTGACATACAAAATTGAGTTTCAAATAATGATAACAATAATAATTAAAAAATATCAATGGAATATCAAATCTAATCAAAATTAAAATGTAATGCCTCTTTTGTATTTGCAGACTTCTGTGGTAAATATTAACATTAACTTTTTCCACAGGCTAATAAATTTGAAAATAAAATAACAATGAAAAAAACTACTATTCAGGCCTTTTTACTGCTCAGTTAATTTCGGGGCTCAGGTGGGCGGGGTTGGGTGGGCGGGGTTTGTTGGTTGCGGGGGGGGGTGTATATTGTAGCAGTCCGGAAGAGTTAGTGCTGCAAGGGCTTCTGGGTATTTGTTCTGTTGTGTTACGGTGCAGATGTTCTCCTGAAATGTGTTTGTCATTCTTGTTTGGTGTGGGTTCACAGTGCGGCACATATTTGTAACAGTGTTAAAGTTGTTTATACGGCCACCCTCAGTGAGACCTGTATGCTGTTGATCAAGTATGCCTTGCATTTACTTACATGTGTGTAGAAGCCACATATATTATGTGTCTGGGCCGGCACGCTGTTTGTGAGGAGGAAAAACGGATTTGACGACAGGTTGTAGGGGACACTAAAGGCAGTGCCTTTAAGGCACACCCCTAATATTGTTGTCCTGGTGGAATTTGGGAGAATGGTTGCACCGGGAGAGTTTCATGAGGGACACTGAATTTCAAGAGTCTCTCGGGAAATCGGTGCATGTGGCACAGCCGCTGTATAACACCGGCGGGCCAGCTCTAATGTTAATTTCATATTGCTTCAAGGGCCAAATAAAATTACACGGCGGGCCATAATTGGCCCGCGGGCCAGAGTTTGACACCTATGATGTAGAGAAACATGTTCGCTTGACCGCTCTGTGTTAAAGCTTCACAACAAACAAAGAAACACCGGCTGTGTTTCAGTGCTAAAGGCAGCTGCAATCCACCGCTTTCCACCAACAGCATTCTTCTTTGACGTCTCCATTATTAATTGAACAAATTGCAAAAGATTCAGCAACACAGATGTCCAAAGTACTGTGTAATTGCGCGATGAAAAGAGACGACTTTTAGTCTGTGGTGCTGGGATAAAATGTTCGCTCCAACCGATAACGTCACAAACACGCGTCATCATACGCGTCATCATTCTGCGACGTTTTCAACAGGAAACTCCGCGGGAAATTTAAAATTGCAATTTAGTAAACTAAACCGGCCGTATTGGCATGTGTTACAATGTTATGATTTCATCATTGATATATAAACTACCAGACTGCGTGGTCGGTAGTAGTGGGTTTCAGTAGGCCTTTAAGTCTGGAGTCCACGTCAATCAATTCATGGTCAATCTGTGCTGATATCGTATTGAATCGATCGTTATCGGCCAATACTCAGTATGGGACGGCCCCAAACCGGACCGAACCAACATGATGTGTTTGATATCAGTTTTTTTTAATAACAAAACAAGTTGTTTTCACTGAGGTCTATGAAAAGACAACGATATCACTCCTAACAACTGTGGCCGATACTTGGTTCTCGTCAATCGTAATTGCAAGCAGTTAAAAACACCTATGGTATTTTAGGCTTCATCATGAAGTTGCCAGTCTTTGGCGCGCCCCCCGACACCATCTGCTACGAGGACAGCGTCTACTGGGAGGTAAGTGCCTCTCCTTGGACTCAAGCTCCATGTTGGGTAGTAATGAATCATATTCTGTACTATACCGCCTCTAAAAAAGTACCTAACATTCACTGTAAAGATACCAAGTACAGGCGCGTATCTAGTCGATGCTATTATGATTACGTCGGTATTTTTAGGCATCACAACACCTTCTTTGGTGTTTTTTTAAACGTATATTATGTTTATAAAGTCAGGAAAGACATCCCTGGACACATGAGGACTTTGTATAAGACCAATGTGTGATCATGTTTTTGTATTTTCTGTCAGTGTTAGACTCCTTTAGTTGCTGTTTGTTTTGGTTGCCATGGTTATTCGTTGTGTTCAACCCCCTCTTATCTGAAAGAATGATGCCAGCCGACTGACTGGCAAAGACAAGCTTAAATACTGCCTCTGATTAGTGTTCGCCCACTCACCTGCGTCCCGAGCACTAATCAGAGGCAGTATCTAAGCTCGTCTTTACCAGTCAGTCGGCTGGCGTCATTCTGTCATGAAGAGGGTTCTTTTCGCCGCTTGTTTTGCGAAGTCCGTGTGCATCCCGGGAGAACAAACTCTGCAATAAGCTCGGAAAGCAGGTGAGCAGACGAGCACTAATCAGAGGCAGGTGAACACGACAAGTAACCATGGCAATAAAAACAAACAGGAACTAAAGGAGTCCAACACTAACAGAAAATATACAAAAACATGATCCGGACCACGGATTATGACACCTGAAACGACTTGGTATCAGATTGATGCCCAAATTTGTGGTATCATCCAAAACTAATGTAAAGTATCCAATCAACAGAATAATAAGTGATTGTTACATTTCAACAGAAGTGTTGATAGAGTAATTAAGCAGACATTAACAGTAAATGAACAAGTAGATTAATAATCCATTTTCTACCGCTTGTCTTTAATACAAGAATATGTTACTGCATATGTCAGGAGCTAAATTAAGAGCCTTTGTTTGCTTACTTATGAACTAAAATAAAAGTTGTCTTGTATGTTTACTATTTTATTTAAGGACTTAACTACAATAATCAACATATGTTTAATGTACTCTAAGATTTTTTGTTAGAATAAAGCCTGTAATGCCATTTTTTTTAGGTCCTCTTTATTTTGAAAAGTACCAAAAACTACCGGAAAGTATGGAAATATATTTTTTGCAAAACCAGTAAGTATAGTCGGAAAATGATGTGTTGTTGTTGAGCTCAGCAGAGTAACCATGTAATACTCTTCCATATCAGTAGGCGGCAGCAGGTAGCTAATTGCTTTGTAGATGTCGGAAACAGCGGGAGGCAGGGTGTAGGTAAAAAAGGAATCTAATGCTTAAACCAAAAATAAACAAAGGGTGAGTTTCCCTAAGAAAAGGCATTCCAGCTTAGGGATATGCAGAACTAAACTAAAACTGAACTGGCTGCAAAGTGAGCAAAACACAGAATGCTGGACGACAGCAAAGACTTACTGTGGAGCAAAAACAGCGTCCAAAATGTACACCTGAACATGACATGACAATCAACCATGTCCCCACAAAGAAGGATGAAAACGACTGAAATATTCATGTTTGCTATCGCTCTAAGGAAGACATGAAACTGCTACAGGAAAATACCAAAACATTTTAGAAAAATGTGAAAAATCACCAAAATAGGAGCGCAGGACAAGAACTAAAACACTACACACAGGAAAACCGCAAACAACTCCAAATGATTCAGGGGGTGATGTGACAAGTGGTGATTGTACACCTCTTTAGAGACAAGAGCTATAATGATACATGCTTGGTTATGCTTTAAAGCAATGGTCCCCAAACCTTTTGACTCGGGGGCCACATTGGGTTAAAACATTTTTACCCCAGGGCCGGGCTGTAAGATATGTATCAGGTCAGGAAAAAAAACACAGAGGCTATTTCATCCCTACAAGCCTGTTTCGTAGGTTTCACTGCTCTTCAGGGGATTTTCTAATAACAAAGGCTCCAGCACCCCCCGCGACCACGAAAGGGATGAGCGGTAGAAAATAGATGCATGTACCATAAAATCCTCTGAAGAACAGGGAAACCTGCAAAACAGGGGATTTTATGATAAAATATATAATAAAATACCCTGAAAAGCAGGGAAACCTGCAAAACAGGCTTGTAGGGATGAAATAGCCTCTGTGTTTTTTCCTGACCTAACGTATATTCTGCTCTCTCTCTCCCTCTCTCTCTCTCTCTCTCTCTCTCTCTCTCTCTCTATATATATATATATATATATATATATATATATGTATATATATTTATGAATATATATTGTTTAAAAAAGCATTTTCCCTTTGATAATGTGACATCATTGCGCTCGATATATATATGTATGTATATATATATATATATATATATATATATATATATATATATATATATAGCGCAATGATGTCACATTATCAATGGGAAAATGCATTTTTAAACAATATGATTTGCCTGGGTGGCTAGAAGACACCAATAAAATGGATTAGAAAAGGACGGATTTAAAAAACGTTAAAATACAAAAATAAAATTCTAATTCAAATCGTTTAACTTGGGACTTTCCGTGGGATGTAGTTTGGGGACCCCTGCTTTAAAGTCATAGCCAACAATTGCGACAAAAACGACTTTTTACTGTCAACTGAGTTTCATTTTTAATGATTTCTGCTGGTGGTGTGCCTTTTGGATTTTGGCCCTTTGCTCAAAAAAGGTCAAAAAACACTGGACTATACCAATTGTTTTAATACAGTGTTTCTTAACCCGGGTTCATTCGAACTCTAGGGGTTCGGCGAGTCCGCCTTAGGGGTTTGGGACACACCCGACTCATCGTGTAAATAAAAACTTCTCCCTATCCGCATTTTATGGTATGGTCCCACTGACACACACTTCACAGGAGCCAAGCGTGCAGATTTTAACAACATTTTTAATACTTATAGATTTTCTCCAAGTCTTTCACCCGCAGAACGTGACTTTTCAGTCACGCCCGTATCCTCTCTCCTCAGCTGTGTCTCGCCGTCAGCACATGCCCCGCCCCCATCGGATGGTGCTCGTCCTCAGCATCATAGACAGAGGCGGTGACCTTTGCAAACAATGTTTCCTCTAATTTTCCATATGCGTTAGCATACGCAAAAACTACTTGAGCATTCATTGGCGGACATATGAACGGCATCAGATACGCACACTGCGGCCACACCAGCAGCACACCTACCCCATCCATCCATCCATCCATCATCTTCCGCTTATCCGAGGTCGGGTCGCGGGGGCAACAGCCTAAACAGGGAAACCCAGACTTCCCTCTCCCCAGCCACTTCGTCTAGCTCTTCCCGGGGGATCCCGAGGCGTTCCCAGGCCAGTCGGGAGACATAGTCTTCCCAACGTGTCCTGGGTCTTCCCCGTGGCCTCCTACCGGTTGGACGTGCCCTAAACACCTCCCTATGGAGGCGTTCGGGTGGCATCCTGACCAGATGCCCGAACCACCTCATCTGGCTCCTCTCGATGTGGAGGAGCAGCGGCTTTACTTTGAGCTCCTCCCGGATGGCAGAGCTTCTCACCCTATCTCTAAGGGAGAGCCCCGCCACACGGCGGAGGAAACTCATTTCGGCCGCTTGTACCCGTGATCTTATCCTTTCGGTCATGACCCAAAGCTCATGACCATAGGTGAGGATGGGAACGTAGATCGACTGGTAAATTGAGAGCTTTGCCTTCCGGCTCAGCTCCTTCTTCACCACAACGGATCGGTACAACGTCCGCATTACTGAAGACACCTACCCCAAACCTGACTAAATACCAAGTTAAATGTTTTATTATTATAATCAAATGAGAGCAGTCATTTCCATGGGATATTTTTCTAATATAACATTTTGTTTTTCATTAGCTGTGTACTAGTATTGCATGTCTGGGTGGGGGAAAATAATTTGTACCCCTTTCTGATATCGCATTTAGTTCCCACTAAAACATTCACATGTTGCACAATGAGATGTAAACATGGGATCATGTGCACATTCCTGTAACTTTCTGTTCATAAAATATACCTTTATTAGTATGTTTTTAATACAATAACATCATTTCATAGTCAATATTTATGAATCAGGATTGCATTAAGAAAAGAAACGTGTTTTTTTTTCACTAAAGAAAGGTTCGGTGAATGCACATATAAAACTGGCGGGGTTCGATACCTCCAACAAGGTTAAGAACCACTATCCTAGTATGAGTAAGCTTGCGTTGAGTAATTATGGCCAGCAGAGGGCAGTGCGGCATTAAAAAAAATTGAATGCGCGTAGTATGACTAAATGGCCAGTAGGTGACGCACACCTCTACAGCGTGACGGCATCACGCATGTGGACTTTTTTATTTTATTTTAAAGTCACTCCCTCGGAAGATGATAGATAAAAAAATAAATAAATAGGATGCCGTCACTAATTACCCACAATGCACCACACTTATTGTTGTATTCACTACTGTTTGTCTTCCAGGTGCCCGGGGCCGAGGAGGGTCACGACGACCAGCTGACCACGGTGGTCTCCGCGGAGAGCGAGAAACTCAACGGTTAGACGGACGCATGCGCGCACGCACCTGGTACGTCATAGCGTAGGTTGCGCAGGTACATCTGCATGTCCCCCCCCCCCCAAAAAAAAAAAGAAAATAAAAGGACAGTAGTACAGGTTTCCACCGCTAGAGGGAGACGTGCTGCCGGTTTGCCGAGCGATCGTGACTGAAAGATGACGTCAGCACGCAGCCAGCCCACACCAAAGACTCTTCTAGAAGTTTAAAAGTTACACACAAACGTCTTTCTCTCTAAAAAAAAAAAAAAAAGGACTTTTAAAGGTCCTACTGTTTTATTTTGTATTATCCTTTACTGTAGGTCAAGGGTTTTCTGTTATTATCGGTCCTATTCAACTGTATTGTCATTTAATCGGCCCTAATTGTTTCAAATTTTGTATGCTTTTTTTTTTTTTTTAGGCTCAACGATGTGTTGACTTTTTCCCAAAATAAACGGTTTAAGCGTGTGACAGCTGAATCATTTTTAATAACGTGCATGGAAAAGGAGTATGTATGCAAATATATTGTAAGTAAGAATGTATAGGCCAGGGGTGTCCAAACTTTTTGACTATATATATATATATATATGTTTGTGTGTGTGTGTGTGTGTGTGTGTGTGTGTATATATATATATATGTGTGTATATATATATATGTGTGTATATATATATGTATATTTGTATATATATATGTATGTATATATATATAAATATTCATATACGTATATATATATATATATATATATATATATATATATATATATATATATATATATATATATACACATATATATGAATTGTCTGTTGACACTTTGTGTTGGTTTGATTTTTTTGCATCATGACTATATATTTATGTATATATGTATGTATACATATATATATATATATATAAATCAAACCAACACAAAGTGTCAACAGACATTTTATATATATATATATATACATATATATATATATATATATATATATATATATATATATATATATATACACACAAAGTGTCAACAGACATTATATATATGTATATATATATATATATATATATATATATATATATATATATATATAATGTTTTTGACACTTTGTGTTGGTTTTTTTTTTTTTCATCATGACTAGGGAAGGTTGTTTGCTCAGGGTCATATAAGTTAATGCTAAATTAAAGGTCACTGACCTGACCTACACACGCTGTCCACTAGACGACGACATAGCAGCAGCACCGAAATGGTCAGACTCACAAAACGAATGCAATCAACCTGTGGGTAAGATTCTTATTAAAGTCGGGCCGTCGTTTGGACACCACTATGTAATATTATAATACTTGGGGGTGTTGCGGGAGGCAACGCAATCAAGTGCGAGCGTGTTATGAAGACGGCTGCTCGTCATTAATCCTTTCTTGTCTTAAAGACTTAATGAGTGCCTGGCAATGGCGGCGGAAAGGGTTAATGCCGGCGCTCCAGACGGGGTTTGTCTTTCGCCACTTAATTAACACAGTTTCATTTTCGGGGATCAAATAGACCGAAAAAGCGGGTGTCCTCGTTAGATACGGCGTCCTCGGGGGCCCGCGAGTATGAGGGCTGATTAGTGCTCCTCTCCTTCTTGTATTAAAAGTATCCATAAGCTGTCCTTACTGACGACACGTGCAAAGTCTGCCAAGGCGAGAAAGGGGCCTCGCCGACGGCCATCTTGGCTCTCCTAAACAGGATATCTTCGGTTTACAAGCTACTTCCGTCTAGGTCGGAGCTCGAATCCAAATGAACAGGACTCCAAATAGAGTTCGGTCATAACCAAACATGAAATACAACAGACCGGAAGTGTCAATAATGAGACCACTACACTGCTGAGTAGTTTCTCAACTATTCTTCAGAGAGATAGGGAGAGTCTTTAACATGTTTCAAATCATGCATTGCAATGGATTTAAATAAGTGTAATTTAGAAATGTTTTAAATAGGGTTTGACTTTTTCATAATATACACAAAGTTTGTGTTTATGCGAAACCGTGAGTGTTGACCTTTATGTTAGTTGCATTTTTTTTTCCTTACACCATGACTAGGGAAGGTTGTTTGGAATGTGTCATATCAGTAAATACTGTGCTATTGTCTCAAAGTCCTTTCTTGGGTCATCGATGGGATTTACTCACAAGATGGCAGCAAATATGTAGCATTCGGAGACCTCCCGGTATTTAGGATTCATTTGATAGCACTCCGGTGCTATTCTTTGTTGAACTCATGACCTCTCGCGGGACAAATTGAGAAGAGTGGGCCGCACTCGGCCCAAGGGGCATAGTTTGGACACTACTGGTCGAAAACCCCTTGCGTGACTATATATATATATATATATACTCGCACATATATATGTGTGTATATATATATATATGTATATATATCCATCCATCCATCCATCCATTTTCTACCGCTTATTCCCTTTCGGGGTCGCGGGGGGCGCTGGCGCCTATCTCAGCTACAATCGGGCGGAAGGCAGGGTACACCCTGGACAAGTCGCCACCTCATCGCAGGGCCAACACAGATAGACAGACAACATTCACACTCACATTCACACACTAGGGCCGATTTAGTGTTGCCAATCAACCTATCCCCAGGTGCATGTCTTTGGAAGTGGGAGGAAGCCGGAGTACCCGGAGGGAACCCACGCATTCACGGGGAGAACATGCAAACTCCACACAGAAAGATCCCGAGGCTGGATTTGAACCCAGGACTGCAGGAACTTCGTATTGTGAGGCAGACGCACTAACCCCTCTGCCACCGTGAAGCCCACATAGATATGTGTGTATACAAACCCCGTTTCCATATGAGTAGGGAAATTGTGTTAGATGTAAATATAAACGGAATACAATGATTTGCAAATCATTTTCAACCCATATTCAGTTGAATATGCTACAAATACAACATATTTGATGTCGCTAGTGAGTGTGCCATTCACTCATTGAAGCCTCATTTTCGACTGTTTTATGTTATTATTAATGCCTTAATTTAGAGTGAATTCCTGATTCTTTCTCTCTCTCTCTCTCACACACACACACACACACACACACACACACACACACACACACACACACTTGTATTTGTTACCTTCTTGAGAATTGAGAAAAAATGCCTCCCTCTTTAGGACCACCCTTTCTAGATACATAACCATTAATAATATATACATACTATGCAAATATAAAAAAGCGTGTCGTGAAAAATGAGTTGGATTTTCACATGAAAAAGGTCACAATTTCACAAGAAAAACTTTTAATTTTGGCAGGACTATTGACAGTTATTTGGTGACGAACCCCAAGATGCAGAGATTGAGGCAGGCATTGAATGAGAAAACATGATTTTATTAGATACTAAGACAAAACCAAAACCAAAAGGGTACAAACACAAAGCGCGCACAAGGTGGCTAATCAAACAAAAGGAGCTAGCCTGGGAGCTAGAAAATAACGAACAGGAGCTTAGCGTGGAACCTAGCAGGTAGCGAACAGGCAAACAGATGTCGTACTTGTCTAATGAAAAATAAAACATAAGCAGGGAACAAAAAACAGTAAGCTACAAACATCAACTGAATACAGCTTACCGCTACGCTGCAAAGACAAGGTACGACACGACAGGAGCAATAACACATCACAAGAGCGACTACACGTGACATCGACAAGACAATACAATGATCCAGCAACTGACACAAGACAAAGTAGGTACAAATAGGAGCGGGCTGATTGGCAAAAGGTGTGGCCAGGTGCCAATCAGCCGCAGCTGAGGAGGAACACAGCACTCAGGGAACAAGACAGGAAACTGACAAAATAAGAGCACTAGACAGGAACTAAGGACAGGAAATACTAAACACAAAGGAAACAGACAAATGCAGAGAAAAAAACTAACACATAGACAAACTGTCAGGGGAAAGCCTGACAGTTATAATAAAAGTCGTAATTTTACTCAACACAAGAATGTGAGTGTGAATGTTGTCTGTCTATCTGTGTTGGCCCTGCGATGAGGTGGCGACTTGTCCAGGGTGTACCCCGCCTTCCGCCCGATTGTAGCTGAGATAGGCGCCAGCGCCCCCCGCGACCCCAAAAGGGAATAAGCGGTAGTAAATGGATGGATGGATGGAAGTCAAATATTTACAAGAGAAACGGAACATTTGTGCTATATTATCACAAAACTCATAATTTTACTAAAAAAAAAAAAGTCACTATTTTATATGAACAGCAACAAAAAAATTGGCAATATTGTGATAAAAGTCTGAATTTTATATGACAAATGTCAGCATTTTGCATTGAAAAGTCCTAATTTTACATAAAAAAGTCATAATTTTTGTAGAAAAGATAAAATGTGTGTGTGTGTGCGTGTTAGGGCCCCCTGATGTAGATAATGTAGTTTTGATCACCCCCTTGTAGTCGCCACCCCCCCAACCCCCATACCCGCCACCCCGCCCCCGGGCGGCCCCCCACTCCCCCCTCACCGGCTCGGCGATGGTAGGACGGTACGTGAACAGGCGCCGCAGTCTTTTCCCAGGAAGCAGAAGACAGGTGGTCAGCTGTTTGCTGAATAGTCGCCGCCGCTGAAGAGCGCCATTGAGCCTCATAGTGCTAATTAACATGCCGCCTAAAATAATTGTGATTATGCTAATTGTCACGAGTGTTAAAGCCCCCACCCACAAACACAGGAAGGTGCCATGGTAATTGGCTGGGTGAAAATATCTTGACTAATAGTTGCTAAGATATATTTCTTTAAAATGATACACACAACTCAAAAAATGATTACAAATCCTTTTAATCCATCACACTCTCATTTTTTACACAATTTTATGCAGGCACCGTGCAGGACCCTACTTGCGATACTGATATCAAGCGATACCAATACACGCAGCAGCTTTTACTCTCAGTGATACGGTAAAAACAATAAACCGGTATCGGTGACGAGTTTCTTCCCGTATCGCTGAATAAACGTCGCGTGGGACTCTTCCATAAGCGTGATATCGGATTGCACGTATCGATGGAAGACACCCAAGTCCCCCCTCGCATAAGTAACACTTTTGTGTGGTGTTGCTTCCTTATTTGTCATTATTCAAAGCTGCTTTTGATGTGTAGCAGTGGCAGCTGAACTGAATGTGTCATAATAGCGTATCAAAAAATGCAGATAGCAGTATCGGTAGTACAGAATTTCCCGACCTAATTAGGAACCGATACCAAAAAATACCCGTACCCGGTATACACGAGCAGTTTGATTGTAACGCGCATCTTAGTTGCAGTTTTCACGATCAAATTTGGAGGTGTTTAGATTGCCATGTAAAATCGCTAATGCTAACGAGTAGCAGGTATATGGAATGTACAATGTAAGTTAGCATTGAGGTAGTGAGTTTTGAAAAGTGAAGGCTTACTTTTAGATGCTTTCTATCAGGCATGCCGGCTTTCTTGGCATGTAAAATTACAACATAAAATCTCATTTTAATGTAACATGTTCTGTTAGTATCGTACTTATCACGAGGGATACATATCGTTAACAAAAACAGCGTGCGTGACTTTAAGGTACTTTTGAGGAGAAAATATTGTTGTGTTCCCAAATTTTGTGTGGTGTTGCTGCCTGATTTGTCATTATTCAAAGCTAGTTTTAACACTACTAGTAAAATACAAACACACACACACACACACACACACACATACACACACACACACACATACATATATATATATGTATATATATATATATATATATATATATATATGTATGTACCCCGCCTTCCGCCCGATTGTAGCTGAGATAGGCGCCAGCGCCCCCCGCGACCCCAAAAGGGAATAAGCGGTTGAAAATGGATGGATGGATATATAGGTATATATGTGTAAATATATATATATATATATATATATATATATTTATACATACACACACATGTATACGTATATGTATGTATGTGTATGTATATATATGTGTGTATATATGTATGTATATATATATATACTGTATATATACACTGCGATGAGGTGGCGACTTGTCCAGGGTGTACCCTGCCTTCCGCCCGATTGTAGCTGAGATGGGCACCTACGAATAAGCGGTAGAAAATGGATGGATGGATATATATATATATATATATAAAAATATATATATATATATACATATACATATATACATATACAGTATATACATACATACAGTATATAAATACACAGTATATACATACATATATAGGTGTTCATATTATATTAATATAAATGATAATATGTATGTTGTATATTATATATTATACATATCATATTATATTTATAATAATCCTTAATATAGGTGGATATTAGGAGTATGTGTCAGTTCGACTCTTACCGTGTGACACCCTCCTCAAAGTTTTGTAGTCAACCAGGAATATTAAGCAGCCAAAACTCGCCAAACATTGATAAGTGTGGAGAGTGTTTTACATTTTTCCCATAATGCATTGTAATGGATTTAAATCGGTGTACTTCTGATTTTTTTATATTTTCAAAAAATTTCCAAAAGTTGTGATAATTTTATGTGACCATGTCTTTTGGCCTTTTGCGTTAGTTCGATTTATAATATTTATTTATTTGCACCATGACTAGGGAAGGTTGTTTGCATTGCGTAATACCAATGCATACAAATTGGCGCCAAAACAGCAGCATATAGTCTGGGTTTTAAAAACAAGTAGAATTGAGTCCTTGCTAAAATAACGACGTCACGCGGGCCAAATTGAATACTCCAGGCCTTTTTTTCTTCCTGCGATAATGCTACCTGTGTCATCAACATGTATTAAAAGACATGTTGATATCATTTACATGGCTACATCTGCAACAGTATCCCACAGCCCCAGTCGCGAGTGGGAACGGGACGGTGTCATCAAGTGTTTCTTTCTCACAGTCGGCAGATTATTCCCCAAACAAAAGCGGACTCGTCAGCGGCGCAGCGGCGTGCTGGGAGGCTGCGAGCCGCCGCCGCCAGATCGCGGGCCGAGCGTGCAGGGGTGGTGTCGTGAGAGAGCGGGGTGCAGGGGCCCACCACAAAAACGCAGGAAGTCGTTGAGCTGGAGAGGTTTTTTAGCCACTTGACTGAGGGGGGGGGGGGGGGATTGTCTCCATAAGCACGAGTGCTCCAAAGTGCTTCACTCCGCGGGAAAACGGCGAGGCGCGTGAAAGGCGAATCGACAAAAGCAACGATGCCCACGAAGTGTCCCCCACCCCTGCTCCGCTGTGCGGACCCCCCACAAACTGGAAGGTGTCCGCTAACACAATAAACACGCACATTATTCAACCGAAATAAAATAATCTGCACTGAGTCATAACAGCTGCGGCGAGCGTTGCTAACCCCCGAGCTAAAAGTTATTTTCTTCACTCCCAAACCTGCTAATTGTAGCCATTAATCCTGACTTTCTCATTTCAATAAAAAAAAAAATCCATTTCATATTCAAGTGTTTTATATATTGATCTCCATCTATCCATCCATCCATTTACTACCGTTTGTCCCTTTTGGGGTCGCGGGGGGGTCGCTGGAGCCTATCTCATATTGCTAATCAATTTGAATGTATTGTTATTTATTGCATCTATTTAATTTTATTTTGAGTATCAAGTTGATTAACCTCTTAAGGCCCAGGCTGTTTGTTTACATGCTTTTTTATTAAATTTTTCTTTGCTATTTGGGCTTATTGGACCCTCATTAGAATAAAAACTAAAAATCATCTTTTGATATAATGTACTTAGTCCGTAAGTACACAAACGTGTACTTCATGTGTAGTGACATGCTAATTTAAATGTTTACACCCCCCCCCCCCCAAAATTCCATTATATGTTATACTCTCCTGACACCACCAAATGGCAGTATAAGTGTCCACATACGTGGCCATAAGACCCCAATTCAGTAGTGTACACAATTTTTGGAAATAAGAGCTAAAAGGTGCTGTCCACCCATGTGGCCACTCAGGCCTTTAGAAGTTAAGTCAGTCAAAAATGTGTTCATATTTTAAGTAAGGCGTTATTATCATTTTTCAATTACATGCAAATTGATCCACTTTCAATCATTTCTGTTGGAGACAAAACATGTTAATAAAGTTATCCTAACCCTAACCCGGGATCAGTAACCCACGGCTCTGGAGCCATATAAAGCTCTTTAGTGCCACCCAAGTAGCTCCCTGGAACCATTTTTTTTTTTAAAGATGGGGGCGGGAAAACATGCAAAAAAAGCAACAGTTTGTTTACATGCAAAATCTTCCACTCCTTTGTCTAATTTTGTCCACCAAACGTTTTGTACTGTGCGTGAATGCTCAAAGGTGCGCTTTGTTGATGTTATTGACTTGTGTGCAGTGCTAATCAGGCAAGCTAATCAATGCTAAAATGCTATTGAAGCCAGCCGTACGTACGTCATTGTGCCTCGTTTGTAGGTATATATGAGCTAATTTAATATCGTTTAGTTTTATCCATCCATCCATCCATCCATTTTCTACCGTCTGTCCCTTGCAGGGTCCGCTTTGTATATAATTTAGTTTTGCATGTCTCATGTCACATTTTCTGTATGTAATATTGGCTGCATTTCTGATAGTTGTTTATGTGCCATGTTGTTCCAGACCACAGCAAATATTACCAAGCTTGCCAAAGATTGTAATACATCTATTAAATGAAGATTTATTACAAGATGTATTACAGCCTGCCATTTCCTTTAACTTGGACACACACCTTTGGTCATTAAAAGCCATTAATTTTCAGGATTTATCTCACCTTCTACATAGCTTCCAGTTTACTAATGGTTTCTAATGTTGTAAAAATGTGTAGAATCAATATTAAATTAGAACATTTCTGTCAATGAAGATTTGCTTCAATAGCCTGCGAAACATAGTCATTTTGATAGTAAGCTAATACAGACACTTACATCATGTGTGGCCTTCATTATAAGACTTATATAAGACTTTTAAAGTCATTTTGATAGTAGGCTAACATAGTTAATATAGACACTTACATCATGTGTAGCCTTCATTATAACACTTATATAGGACTTTTAAAAACATTTTGATAGTAGGCTAATATAGCTAATATAGACACTTACATCATGTGTAGCCTTCATTATAACACTTTGTGGAGAGGCGGAGCCGGCGAACGAATGGAGAGGCGGGGCGTGCCGGGAGCGACGCCACAATCGAGTTCAGGTGCATGGATCGCGCACCGGTAGACAATTACTGTATCTCCTCTCAGTGTATAAAAAGGGGAGAAGGAGGAGAGAACAAGGAAGAAGGAGTTGGAGAACCCGCAGCACCTGCAGCGCACGAGCGAGGGAGAGCAAGACGGCGACGAAGACGCGGCCGACTGAAGAGCGACACGGAGGAGCGAGCAGTGTGAGCGACGACGGTGCAAAAGACTTTCTTTATTTGAAAAAATAAACAAGAGTCACACCTGCCCGAGAATGTCCTTCCTTGGTTGTCCATGGAACCCGCACGACGGCCAGAGTCCGTCACACACTTATATAAGACTTTTAAAGTAATTTTGATAGTAGGCCTATATAGCTAATATAGACACTTACATCATGTGTTGCCTTCATTATAAGACTTATGTCAGACTTTTAAGGTAATTTTGATAGTAGGCTAATATAGGAGATTGTAGCTGAGATAGGCGCCAGCGCCCCCCGCGACCCCGAAAGGGAATAAGCGGTAGAAAATGGATGGATGGATGGATAGACACATCATGAGTGGCCTTCATTATAAGACTTTTAAAATAATTTTAATAGTAGGCTAATATAACTAATATAGACACTTACATTATATGTTGCCTTCATATTAACACTTACATAAGACTTTTAAAGTAATTTTAATAGTAGGCTAATATGGCTAATTTTAGACACTTAAATCATGTGTGGCCTTCATTATAAGACTTTTAAAATAATTTTGACAGTAGGCTAATATAGCTAATATAGACACTTACATCATGTGTTGCCTTCATTATAACACTTACATAAGACTTTTAAAGTAATTTTGATAGTAGGCTAATATAGACACTTACATCATCTGTTGCCGTCGTTATAACACTTATGTAAGACTTTTAAAGTAAATTTGATAGTAGGCTAATATAGCTAATATAGACACACCATGTGTGGCCTTCATTATTACACTTATATAAGACTTTTAAAGTCATTTTGATAGTAGGCTAATATAGACACTTACATCATGTGTTGCCTTCATTACAACACTTATATAAGGCTTTTATTGTCATTTTGATAGTAGGCTAATACAGCTAATATAGACACTTTCATCATGTGTTGTCTTCATTATGACACTGACATGAGACTTTTAAAGTCATTTTAATTGAGGGCTAATATAGACACTTACTGTACATCATGTGTTTCCGTCATTATTAGACTTATATTAGACTTTTAAAGTCATTTTGATAGTAGGCTAATATAGACACTTACATCATGTGTTGCCTTCATTATAACACTTATATAAGGCTTTTATTGTCATTTTGATGGTAGGCTAATACAGCTGATATAGACACTAACATCATGTGTTGTCTTCATCACGACACTGACATGAGACTTTTAAAGTCATTTTAATTGAGAGCTAATATGAACACTTACATCATGTGTTGCCGTCATTATAACACTTGTATAAGACTTTTAAAGTAATTTTGATTGTAGGCTAACATAGACACTTACATCATGTGTTGCCATTATTATAACACTTATATAAGACTTTTCAAGTCATTTTGATAGGCTAATATAGACACATCATGTGTTGCCTTCATTATAACACTTATATAAGACTTTTAAAGTAATTTTGGTAGTCGGCTAGTATAAATAATATAGACACTTACATCATGTGTTGCCTTCATTATAACACTTATATAAGGCTTTTATTGTCATTTTGATAGTAGGCTAATACAGATAATATAGACACTAACATCATGTGTTGTCTTCATCACGACACTGACATGAGACTTTTAAAGTCATTTTAATTGAGAGCTAATATGGACACTTACATCATGTGTTGCCGTCATTATAACACTTGTATAAGACTTTTAAAGTAATTTTGATTGTAGGCTAACATAGACACTTACATCATGTGTTGCCATTATTATAACACTTTTAACTCAACCCTTTAAACCAGGGTTGCTCTTGTATGCAGTACTCCCGCCACTCCGCAAGGGGCAACAGTGAAGCATATGTGTCACAATGAAGCAGCAGAGGGTTGAGTAGAAGAAGACAACTCATTCAACCCTGAAAATAATTCTGAATAATTGCACAAATCGGACGTTTTTTTAACAGTGACTGGACAACAAAGTATACATTTTCTTCCCTGAGCCGGTGCACGAGTCATTGTTTCCTGGCGGACCTTTTAAGCGACTGTCCCATTGATCCAGACGAGCAGCAACAATGAGCGTGTGAGACTCGTCGCCAAACTCAGACAAACATTTGTAAGTACATATTCCGCATAAACATATTTAGTATGTTTAGTATTTAAATTGATGAACTTGTGATGTATTTTCTATTATTGGTTGTGTGTTTTTTTTTGTCTGAGAGTACCGATCAAACCTTGTTTAATCCATGTAGTGCTAATTTTGACCAGCAGATGGCGCCAAACGCCAATAGTGATAACTCACGTACAAATATTAGTGTGTGTAATTTCTTTATTGTAGTTTATTGTGTAAATATATGAACACTAAACCTATTTTATTTATAAAAACACACCATGCACAATATTAATGTAAAATACACAATTAATGTTAAACTTTTTTTTTAATTTTATGTTTATATTTTCAGTCTTACAAACCTAAATGAAGAACAAATAAAAATAAGGAAGGAAAATAATTCAAAAGAAGGAAGATCCATCCTCAACAATAACCGCAGCTTCTCTTTCTTCATGCTGTTAACTAGCTGCGCACGCTGGAAATGAGCTGCGAGGGCAGAATAATGGATTTATTGACAACACGGTGTCTATTATGTAAACACATTCGAAAAGAAATATAACCCGTAAAGGCCCTTTTTGATGAAACGATGTCAGGCCCCTGAGCCCTCGGACTCTTGAAACTGTGGCCCTCTTCAGGATGTAGTTGAATAGCCCTGTACTAGGTTATGCCGTTACACAATTTTATAATTATTATTATTATTATTATTATTTATTCTTACAGTGAGGAAAAACATCAGTAAAAATGTAAGATAAAGGATATAAGAAATTGGAATGTAATGAGAAAAATCTGAAATGTTCTAACTATTTATAATAACAATAATGTACTGAGTAACCCACAACACAAAGCTGACACAATATTGTGTATTTAAATATATACAATATCTTTTTTTAGCATTTTTTTGTAATGATCCTGTGTAGAAAAAACTTGCACAGGAGTCACATAGTGAAAGTTATATTTATTTGCTTATATTAATTGCCATCTTTCAACAACTCAAGCCTGTGGGTAAAATTGCCGAGTTGTTGTCAATGTCTGTGATCGCTGAGCGGCCAATAAGAAGCAGTGTTGCTGGGCTCTTGTTTGGCGTGGTACGGCATTGTGGCGTTGAGTTGGGTCCTCTTCCCTGCTCCTGACAGATCTCACCTTAGTAATTCAGATACTTCAGGATTAGCTTTTATCTTTACTAGGATCTACTCTCCGATTTTAGGGCAAATTCTAAGCAATGATTCTAAGAACGTCCTTAGAATTTGCTTTAAGAATTTTCAGTAATACGGCCCCTGGTCCGTCTGTGAAACCTGCTACGCTGTCACTTCCGTTGTGTCGGTCACTTCCTCTGTAGCTTGAAGTTGTGTTGTGTCGTTTGTATTTATTGTGGCTTTTGTAATTGTGCTGTAGCTGAAAGTTGTTGTGTTGTAATATATGGTGTTTTCTTGTCGCGTTTGCGTTCATTGGGACCTTTCCGGGCCACCGTCCCAGTTGGCACAAGACGTTGATGCATCGTTGATTATACATACGTGTCCTTTAAAACTGACTTTGAAACGACATTGCAAAAAAGAGGAATTTGTAATTTGAGACAACGTTGATGTCCAACGTTGGATCCACGTTGTCTCAATGGTCAAATTGACTTCATACAACCTGACATTGAATAAACGTCAACAAGTATGTTGTTTCAACGTTGTACTTGTGTTGTAGAATTTTGGTTGGGAATTGACCAAATTTCATTGGTCAAATCAACGTCAGAACCCGACATCGATTAAACGTTGCAGAAAGTATGTTGTTTCAACGTTGTATTCGTGTTGTCGAATTTAATTTGGGAAATGACCAAATTTCAATGGTCAAATCAACATCAGAGCCTGACATTATAGCTCGGTTGGTAGAGCAGCAGTGCCAGCAACTTGAGGGTTCGGGTTCGATCCCCGCTTCCGCCATCCTAGTCACTGCCGTTGTGTCCTTGGGCAAAACACTTTACCCACCTGCTCCCAGTGCCAACCACACTGGTTTAAATGTAAAAATTACATATTGGGTTTCACTATGTAAAGGGCTTTGAGTCACTAGAGAAAAAGCGCTATATAAAAATAATTCACTTCACTTCACATTGATTAAACGTTGACAAAAAGCATGTTGTTTCAATGTTGTATTCGTGTTATAGAATTTAGGTTGGGAAATGACCAAATTTCAATGGTCAAATCAACGTCAGAACCCGACATTGATTAAACGGTGCAAAAAAACATGTTGTTTTAACGTTGTATTTGTGATCTAAAATATTGGTTGAAAAAATTACCAAATTTTAATGGTAGAATCACTGTCACAACCTAACATTAAATAAATGTTGTCAAAAATCATGTTGTTTCTACGATGTTTTTGTGTTGTAGAATTAAGGTTGGGAATTGACCAAAATTCAATGGTCAAATCAACGTCACAACCCGACATTGATTAAACGTTGCAAAAACTATGCTGTTTCAACGTTGTATTTGTGTTGTACAATGTTGGTTGGGGAATGACCAAATTTCAATGGTCAAATCAACATCAGAGCCTGACATTGATTAAACTTTGACAAAAAGCATGTGGTTTCAATGTTGTATTCGTGTTGTAGAATTTAGGTTGGGAAATGACCAAATTTCAATGGTCAAATCAACGTCAGAACCCGACATTGATTAAACGTTGCAAAAAGAATGTTGTTTCAACGTTGTATTTGTGTTGTAGAAGGTTGGTTGGGAAATGACCAAATTTCAATGGTCAAATCAACGTCAGAACCCGACATTGATTAAACGTTTCAAAAAGTATGTTGTTTCAATGTTGTATTCATGTTGTAGAATTTTGGTTGGAAATGACCAAATTTCAATGGTCAAAGCAACGTCACAACCCGACATTGATTAAACGGTGCAAAAAATATGTTGTTTCAACGTTGTATTTGTGATCTATAATATTGGTTCAAAAAATTAACACATTTTAATAGTAGAATCACTGTCACAACCTGACATTAAATAAATGTTGTCAAAAACCATGTTGTTTCAACGTTGCATTTGTGTTGTAGAATTTTGGTTGGGAATTGACCAAAGTTCAATGGTCAAATCAACATCAGAACCCGACATTGATTAAACGTTACAATAAGTATGTTGTTTCAACGTTGTATTTGTGTTGTAGAATTTTGGTTGGAAGATGACCAAATTTCAATTGTCAAATCAACATCAGAGCCTGACATTAATTAAACTTTGACAAAAAGCATGTTGTTTCAATGTTGTATTCGTGTTGTAGAATTTAGGTTGGGAATCGACCAAAATTGAATGGTCGAATCAACGTCACAACCTGACATTGATTAAACGTTGCAAAAAGCATGTTGTTTCAACGTTGTATTTGTGATCTAGAATATTGGTTGGAAAATGACTAAATTTTATAGTAGAATCACCGTCACAACCAGACATTGAATAAACGTCATCAAAAAGCATGTTGTTTCAACGTTGTATACGTGATGTGGAATATTTGTTGCTAAATGACCAAATTTCAATAGTCAAATCAACGTCGGAACCCGACATTGATTAAACGTTGCATTCAGTCTGTTGTTTCAACGTTATGTTCGACTTGCTTAACGTGAAGACCTAATAGAACAAGTTCTCAATGTTGTTTCAATGTCTTCTGCCTGGCGGGGTAGCTATCAGTCATTCTTGTTTTGCTGACTTAAATAGCGTTTATCAATAAAAATGCTAAACCTCACGTAAAGTCTTCTGTTCTCAAATCAAATCTTTTCCTTTTTCTGATATCGATAAAATCGATCATTTGCCTTTTAAAACCACGCTGGATCAATACCGATCTTCCCGAGCACAGATCGATGTCGTTGGATTTAAAAAAAATAAAATCGATGTATTGATTAATGGTTGCATCCCTACTTAATAGATCATGTTTTAACTTATATTTTTTTAATTAAAATGAAATTGCCATTGCAACACTGACGGCCATAAATAAGTCGAGGGGAAGTGTGGAGGACTCTGTGACATGTCGGGTCCTAATGGGGCGGCCTCTAGTCCCAGAGTTCCTTGCAAGGTCCCCCATCGTCACACCCGGACACTAACAAGGGCTCCCAGCGGAGCCATTAGAGGAGGAAAAGCCAACAAAGGTCGTCATTACACACCACTTATGGGGGAGTTGGGGTGGGGTGGGGGTGTTGTATGCTGGACACCATCATGACAAAAGAGCACTGACCCCCAACACCCCCCCACCCAACACCCAACACCATCAAGCATCCTCCACAGCCTTCACCAGAAGAAATCCCGCCAGGCTAGCCGCTTTAGCACGCGGCTAACTCAGCGATGTGACCGACATCGTCTGTCCTGCAAAACATGGACAAGTTCTTGCATTGTCAAAGGTTGTCGGACCCTCCAAAAGTACCCACATTCCGGATTATAAGCACTACTTTTACCTACGCTTTGAGCCATGCGGCTTATTAAACGGTCATAATGCAAATAGCTTTAAAAAACAAAAAACAAAGACACTGGAACAGTTTTGTTGTTGTTTGTGATATGGCGCCATCTTTTGGATGAGTTTGCTCACCTTATGAGCTGCATCGCCCTTCTCTTTAGACTGAGCTTTCAACCGGAATTAGCGCAGTGGAAGAGTGGCCGTGCGCAAGCCGAGGGTCCCTGGTTCAATCCCCCACCTAGTACCAACCTCGTCACCCTTGCTCCTGATGGGTGCTTGTTAGCGCCTTGCATGGCAGCTCCGTCCATCAGTGTGGGAATGTGTGTGTGAATGGGTAAATGTGGAAGTAGTGTCAAAGCGCTTTGAGTACCTTGAAGGTAGAAAAGCGCTATACAAGTAAAACCCATTTATCGTTTATTTATTTATTTAAGTTTCTTCCGTTTAGTATTGAAGTGTATTTCTAGTGCGGCTGGATCAAAAGATGCGTCAGAGACACTTTGCTGAAAAAAAAGTTGCTTTATTTTTCGAGCGAGCGTCATTAAACAGGTCTGCAGTACTTGGAGATGCCTAGGTGAAAAAACTGAAGGACTCCTAATTGGAGAAGCCAAACCATCAGTTTTTATATTCCTCCTCTCTGTCTCTGGGTGTGTGTGCTAAGTCAGGATAGCGCACCCTGACCATAAAAGGAAATGTTTGTGTGTTAGTGTCTGGAAAACAACTGCTTTCAGTCTTAACTGAAATGTTGGCATTGAGCAAGATAGGTAGTCTTTTCTCAAGGATACTGCTATCACTTTTGCATTCCGAAGTCCCAATTCGAGCTCTTGTCCTCCGAGAAGTGATCCAATCCACCTGCGAACATCAAACTAAGGAGCCTTAGCTATTTATGTGCTCAAACTGGAATACCACTATTTAATTAAACTTGGTGGTTTTCTTTTTCAAAGGTGAATATAAACATTCACCATATGTAGACCATAATTTGAGTTAATTAAGTCACTTCAGTATCCAGTAACGAACAAGCATCGTTCAACCTGCTGCTTATTGAACTGTTGTGGCCACTAGGTGTCGCCAAACTCAAATAACCACACCGCTTCAGCTTAAAGACAGCATAACCCAATCATTGATACAACGTTGATTATAGGTACATATCCTTTTAAAACGGACTTTGAAACAACGTTGAAAAATGGTTGTATTTGTGAATTGAGACGAAGTTGGATCTACGTTGTTGGTTGTGGAAATGACCAAATTTCAATGTTAGAGGCTACGTCACAACCTGACATTGAATAAACGTTGTCAAAAAGCATGTTGTATTTGGATTGTTGAATATTAACTGAGAAATGATCAAAATTCAATGGTCAAATCAACGTCACAACCTGACATTGAATAAAAGTTGTCAAAAAGCATGTCGTATTTGTGTTGTAGAATATTGGTTGAGAAATGACCAAAATTCAATGGTCAAATTAATGTAACAACCTGACATTAAATATTTTTTGTCAAAAAGCTTGTTGTATTTGTGTTGTAGAATATTGGTTGGGAAATGACCAAATTTCAATGGTCAAATCAACGTCACAACCTGACATTGAATCAACCTTGTCAAAAATCATGTTGTATTTGTGTTGTAGAATATTGGTTGGGAAATGACCAAAATTCAATGGTCAAATCAATGTCACAAACGGACATTGAGTAAATGTTGTTAAAAATCATGTTGTATTCGTGTTGTAGAATATCGGTTGGGGAATGACCAAATTTCAATGGTCAAATCAACATCACAACCTGACATAGAATCAACGTTTTCAAAAAGCATGTTGTGTTTGTGTTGTAAAGTATTGGTTGGGAAATTACTAGATTTCAATGGTCAAATCAACGTCACAACCTAACATTGAATAAACGTTATCCAGGGGGATGTTGTATTTGTGTTGTAGAAAATTGGTTGGAAAATGACCAAATTTCAATGGTCAAATCAACGTAACAACCTGACATTGAATAAACATTGTCAAAAAGCATGTTGTTTCAACGTTGTATTTGTGTTGTGGAATTTAGGTTGGGAATTGACCAAAATTCAATGGTCAAATCAACGTCAGAACCTGACATTGAATGAACGATGCAAAAAGCATGTTGTTCCAACATTGTATTTGTGTTGTAGAATATTGGTTGGGAAATTACCAAATTTCAATGGTCAAATCAACGTCAGAACCTGACATTGAAAAAACGTTGTCAAAAAGCATGTTGTTTCAATGTTGTATTTGTGTTGTAGAATTTCGGTTGGGAAATAACCAAATTTCAATGTTTAAATCAACGTCAGAACTCGACATGGATTAAATGTTGCAAAAATAATGTTGTTTCAACGTTGTATTTATCATCTACAACATTGGTTGAAAAATGACCAAATTTTAATGGTAAACTCAACGTCACAACTAGACATTAAATAAATGTCGTCAAAAACCATGTTGTTTCAACGTTGTATTTGTGTTGTAGAATATTGGTTGGGAAATGACCAAAATTCAATGGTCAAATCAATGTCACAACCGGACATTGATTAAATGTTGTCAAAAATCATGTTGTATTTGTGTTGTAGAATATTGGTTGGGAAATGACCAAAATTCAATGGTCAAATCAATGTAATAACCTGACATTGCAAAATTTTTGTCCAAAAAGCATGTTGTATTTGTGTTGTAGAATATTGGTTGGGAAATGACCGAATTTCAATGGTCAAATCAACGTCACACCCTGACATTGAATCAACGTTGTCAAAAATCATGTTGTATTTGTGTTGTAAAATATTCGTTGGGAAATGACCAGAATTCAATGGTCAAATCAATGTCACATCCGGACATTGAATAAATGTTGTCAAAAATCATGTTGTATTTGTGTTGTGGAATATTGGTTGGGAAATGACCAAATTACAATGGTCAAATCAACGTCACAACCTGACATTGAATAAACATTGTCAAAAAGCATGTTGTTTCAATGTTGTACTTGTGTTGTGGAATTTAGGTTGGGAAATAACCAAATTTCAATGGTCAAATCAATGTCACAACCTGACATTGAATCAACGTTGTCAAAAAGTATGTTGTATTTGTGTTGTAGAATATTGGTTGGGAAAAGACCAAATTTCAATGGTCAAATCAACGTCACAACCTGACATTGAATAAACAATGCAAAAAGCATGTTGTTTCAACGTTGTATTTGTGTTGTGGAATTTAGGTTGGGAAATGACCAAATTTCAATGGTCAAATCTATGTCACAAACTGACATTGAATCAACGTTGTCAAAAAGCATGTTGTATTTGTGTTGTAGAATATTGGTTGGGAAAAGACGAAATTTCAATGGTCAAATCAACGTTAGAACCCGACATTGAATAAACATTGTCAAAAAGCATGTTGTTTCAACATTGTATTCGTGTTGTAGAATATTGGTTGGGAAATGACGAAATTTCAATGGTCAAATCAACGTCAGCACCTGACATTGAAAAAACGTTGTCAAAAAGCGTGTTGTTTCAATGTTGTATTTGTGTTGTAGAATTTTGGTTGGGAAATAACCAAATTTCAATGTTCAAATCAACGTCAGAACTCGACATTAAATAAATGTCGTCAAAAAACATGTTGTTTCAATGTTGTATTTGTGATTTAGAATATTGGTTGGGAAATGACCAACATTCAATGGTCAAATCAATGTCACAACCAGACATTGATTAAATGTTGTCAAAAATCATGTTATATATGTGTTGTAGAATATCGGTTGGGAAATGACAAAATTTCAATGGTCAAATCAACGTCACAACCTGACATTGAATCAACATTGTCAAAAATCATGTTGTATTTGTGTTGTAGAATATTGGTTGGGAAATGACCGAATTTCAATGGTCAAATCAACATCACAACCTGAAATTGAATTAACGTGGTCAAAAATCATGTTGTGTTTGTGTTGTAAAGTATTGGTTGGAAAATTACTTGATTTCAATGGTCAAATCAACGTCACAACCTAACATTGAATAAACGTTGTCCAGAGGCATGTTGTATTTGTGTTGTAGAAAATTGGTTGGGAAATGACCAAATTTTAATGGTCAAATCAATGTCACAAACGGACATTGAGTAAATGTTGTTAAAAATCATGTTGTATTTGTGTTTTAGAATATCGGTTGGGGAATGACCAAATTTCAATGGTCAAATCTATGTCACAACCTGACATTGAATCAACGTTGTTAAAAAGCATGTTGTATTTGTGTTGTAGAATATTGGTTGGGAAAAAAACAAATTTCAATGGTCAAATCAACGTCAGCACCTGACATTGAAAAAACGTTGACAAAAAGCATGTTGTTTCAACCTTGTATTTGTGTTGTGGAATTTAGGTTGGGAAATGGCCAAATTCCAATGGTCAAATCTATGTCACAACCTAACATTGAATAAACTTCGTCCAGAAGCATGTTATTGTTGTGTTGTAGAATATTAGTTGGGAAATGACCAAATTTCAATAGTAAAATCAACCTCAGAACCCAATATTGATTAAACGTTGTCAAAAATTATGTTGTATTTGGGTTGTAGAATATTGGTTGGGAAAAGACCAAATTTCAATGTTAAAATCCACCTCAGAACCCGACATTGATTAAACGTTACAAAAAGCATGTTGTTTCAACGTTGTATTTGTGTCGTGGAATATTGGTTGGGGGGCAGCGGGTTAGGGGCAGGGGTTAGTGCGTCTGCCTCACAATACGAAGGTCCTGGGTTCGATCCTGCGCTCCGGATCTTTTTATGTGGAGTTTGCATGTTCTCCCCGTGACGGCGTGGGTTCCCTCCGGGTACTCCGGCTTCCTCCCACCTCCAAAGACATGCACCTGGGGATAGGCCCCTCCCACTTCCAAAGACATGCACCTGGGGATAGGTTGATTGGCAACACTAAATGGTCCCTAGTGTGTGAATGTGAGTGTGAATGTTGTCTGTCTATCTGTGTTGGCCCTGTGATGAGGTGGCGACTTGTCCAGGGTGTACTCCACCTTCCGCCTGATTGCAACTGAGATAGGCTCCGGCACCCCCCGCGACTCCGAAAGGGACAAGCGGTAGAAAATGGATGGATGATGGATATATGATACATAAAATGGATGGATAATGTATATATAATTAATATAATTAGATACTAAGAGTATGTGAAAGTTTTACTCCTGCGTTGTTTACTTCCGTGACGACCTCCCTAAAGTTTTGTAACCAATCAGAAATATCAAGCAACTAAAACGTGACAAATATGAAGAGAATGTTTCGCATTTTCCCCATCATGCACTTTTTAAATTGGAATCATTTTTTCAAATTTTTTCAGTGTTTGGACAATGTACAGTGAGCATTTGTGTTGCTTTTTATGATAGTTGCAGTTTTGAATTTTTTTGGGCAGTATGACTAGGTAAAGTTGTTTGGATAGTGTCGAATAAATGCTAAATGCTGTGCTGTTATTTAAAAGTAATTTCAAGGGTCATTGGTCTGATTTAGTCACATTGTCGGCGGTGCGATTTTTTGATGAAATCATGATGCCAAATTGAAGAGGTCGCAGTTTGGACACCCCTGGCTTATGATAACAATACTGCTAATACTTGGTTAGTATTCAGGCCACGACATGTAATTGGATTATTGTTGGATGTTTATTTATAGCGTTTAGTGGCGGGAATAGAGGAGCTCACATTGATTACAGTGTTGACTGCCTTTTGCTAACATGTATTTACGATTTAGAATGCATTAAAAAATAAAACATATGTTCTTGTCTTACATAAGGATTGTGAATGATAGGCAGTTCCCCTTTAAAAGTCCAGTTCATAGTGGCTCTGACATAATAGTGTGAGAGTCTACAATAGTGGATCTAACATAATAGTGAGAGTCCAGTCCATAGTGGATCTTACATAATAGTGTAAGAGTCCACCATGGCGGATCTAACATAATAGTGAGAGTCCAGTCCATAGTGGATCTTACATAATAGTGTAAGAGTCCACCATGGCGGATCTAACATAATAGTGAGAGTCCAGTCCATAGTGGATCTAACATAATAGTGTGAGAGTCCACCATAGAGGATCTAACATAATAGTGTGAGAGTCCAGTCCATAGTGGATCTAACATAATATTGTCAAAGTCCAGTCCATAGTGAATCTAACATAATAGTGTGAAAGTCCAGTCCATAGTGGATCTAACATAATAGTGTGAGAGTCCAGTCAATAGTGGATCTAACATAATATTGTGAAAGTCCAGTCCATAGTGGATCTAACATAATAGTGTGAGAGTCCAATCCATAGTGGATCCAACATTATAGTGAGAGTCCAGTCCATGGTGGATCTAATATTATAGTGAGAGTCCAGTCCATAGTGGATCTAACATTATAGTGAGAGTCCAGTCCATAGTGGATCTTACATAATAGTGTAAGAGTCCACCATGTCGGATCTAACATAATAGTGAGAGTCCAGTCCATAGTGGATCTAACATAATAGTGTGAGAGTCCACCATAGCGGATCTAACATAATAGTGTGAGAGTCCAGTCCATAGTGCATCTAACATAATATTGTGAAAGTCCAGTCCATAGTGAATCTAACATAATAGTGTGAAAGTCCAGTCCATAGTGGATCTAACATAACAGTGTGAGAGTCCAGTCCATAGTGGATCTAACATTATGGTGAGAGTCCAGTCCATAATGGATCCAACATAATAGTGTGAAAGTCCAGTCCATAGTGGATCCAACCTTATAGTGAGAGTCCAGTCCATAGTGGATCTAACATAATAGTGTGAAAGTCCAATCCATAGTGGATCCAACCTTATAGTGAGAGTCCAGTCCATAGTGGATCCAACATAATAGTGTGAAAGTCCAGTCCATAGTGGATCCAAACTTATAGTGAGAGTCCAGTCCATAGTGGATCTAAGATAATAGTGTGAGAGTCCAGTCCATAGTGGATCTAACATAATAGTGTGAGAGTCCAGTCCATAGTGGATCTAACATTATAGTGAGAGTCCAGTCCATAATGATCCAACATAATAGTGTGAAAGTCCAGTCCATAGTGGATCTAACATAACAGTGTGAGAGTCCAGTCCATAGTGGATCTAACATTATGGTGAGAGTCCAGTCCATAATGGATCCAACATAATAGTGTGAAAGTCCAGTCCATAGTGGATCCAACCTTATAGTGAGAGTCCAGTCCATAGTGGATCTAACATAATAGTGTGAAAGTCCAATCCATAGTGGATCCAACCTTATAGTGAGAGTCCAGTCCATAGTGGATCTAACATAACAGTGTGAGAGTCCAGTCCATAGTGGATCTAACATTATGGTGAGAGTCCAGTCCATAATGGATCCAACATAATAGTGTGAAAGTCCAGTCCATAGTGGATCCAACCTTATAGTGAGAGTCCAGTCCATAGTGGATCTAACATTATAGTGAAAGTCCAGTCCATAATGGATCCAACATAATCGTGTGAAAGTCCAGTCCATAATGGATCTAACATAATAGTGTGGGAGTCCAAACAAGGACAGTAACTCATTGAAATCGGGGCCAAGATGGCGGCTGTGTTTATTAACAAGTGCAGCCTAAATGAATAAAGCGGGTCGAGGGACGGCAAAGACGAAAAGGCGAAGGAAAGTAACGTGACGTCGCGATGGGAATTTGGACGGCGCGTTCTCCCCACAACCCTCCCTAACCTCTCCCATTCTGCCCAGCGCTCCCAGTAACAAACCCTCTTTGTGGGCCGGGCCAACTCGACTTCACGGCACGCCAATTTGCATAAAGGCAACACTTTTTCTTTTTCCCCCTCTTGTGTGGGACAGGACGGCGCGCGCTCCTCCCTTCGCCATGGCGGTGGGGGCTGCGTGGCAGAATGGAATGGCCGCGGATGCGCCTCGTTTCATGGACACACACACACACACACACACACTGATGACAATTTCGCTTTGGAGCGTAATTAAACGAGGAGGCGCCCCCACAATACGCTTTTGTCTTAGGGCGGCGGGGCTCTGGGGGGACGAGAGGGGGGCGCATATTAATTAGGAGGCCACGGTGTGAAAGCCAATCAGGCGTGTCGAACAGATGACATAGTGGGACAAATACGGAGCTACTTTCTCGCTGCTCTCCCACGGTGGCGGCGGCGGCGCAAGGATACAGGCAGAGCGCGCCGCCATTTCCGGACGCTGCGGCGTGAACAAAGACGGAGGCTGCGTGCGGCCCAGCGGGGGGGGGGGGGGTTGTTTGGTGGAGGGCAGAGCGGGCATGTGCTGCCCACATGGGGCGATGTTGAGCTCTGTGCCCTCTTTGTCGCTCACCCTGACGACCGTAGCGTAATAAAAGTGAGCGTTCCAGTTAAAACACAAACTGACTGTGCTTTTTTTTTTTTTTTGCCGTCGTCTTTAAAGTCAACTTCCAATGAGCCGCACTCATATTTTAATAACGTTTTTGACATAATTTTCTTAAAGGGAAACACACTTTTTTGTTATTTTGCCTGCCATTCAAAATCCTGATGCAAGACAAGAACACATGCTTTTTTTTATGCATTCTATCTCCTAAATACAAGTTAGCAAAAGTCAGCTAACAACCTAGTCAATGGGATTACTATATTATACCCCAAAAAATCCCTCTAAATAAACTGTTATATTTAGCAGGAGGGAGTTGACGGCACAGACACAAGGGGGCGGTGTATTGCTATATATATGTATATATGTGTATATATATATATATATATATATATATATATATATATATATATATATATATATATATATATATATATATATATATATAAAATAATCAACAATAATACTATAAATAAACTCGGCTATAGAATGGAGTGTGACCAAAATCCAAGAGTGTGTGGTGTTAGACTAGGTGTGAGTAATTACTTGAGAGTAATTACACTATGGACTGGACTCTCTTGTCAGAGTCCAGTCCATAGTGGATCTAACATAATAGTGAGAGTCCAGTCCATAGTGGATCTAACATAATATTTTAAGAGTCCAGTCCATAGTGGATCGAACATAATAGTGTGAGAGTCCAGTCCATAGTGGATCTAACATATTAGTGTCAGAGTCCAGTCCATAATGGATCTAACATAATATTGTGAGAGTCCAGTCCATAGTGGATCCAACATAATATTGAGAGTCCAGTTCATAGTGGATCTTACATAATAGTGACAGTCCAGTCCACAGTAGATCCAACATAATAGTGAGAGTCCAGTCCATAGTGGATACAACATACTATTGTGAAAGTCCAGTCCATAGTGGATCTAACATAATAGTGTGAAAGTCCAGTCCATAGTGGATCCAACATAACAGTGAGAGTCCAGTCCATAGTGGATCCAACATAATAGTGAGAGTCCAGTCCATAGTGGGTCTAACATAATAGTGAGAGTCCAGTCCAAAGCGGGGCCAGCAGGAGACCATCCCAAGCGAAGACGGACGGGTCAACAGCGCAGAGATGTCCCCAACCGATGCACAGGCGAGCGGTCCACCCCGGGTCCCGACTCTGGACAGCCAGCACTTCATCCATGGCCACCGGACCTGTGTGTGTGTGTGTGTGTGTGTGTGTGTGTGAGTGTGTGTGTGCGTGTGTGTGTGTGCGTGTGCGTGTGTGTGTGTATGTCCTTGCCCCTGGCCCCCCTCCACAAGGGAGAAGGGGGCAGAGGAGGAAAGAAAAGAAACGGCAGATCAAATGGTCTAAAAAGGGGGTCTATTTAAAGGCTAGAGTATACAAATGAGTTTTATGATGAGACGTAAGGGCCTACTGAAATGAGATTTTCTTATTTAAACGGGGATAGCAGGTCCATTCTATGTGTCATACTTGATCATTTCGCGATGTTGCCATATTTTTGCTGAAAGAATTTAGTAGAGAACATCCACGATAAAGTTCGCAACTTTTGGTGCTGAGAAAAAAGCCTTGCCTTTACAGGAAGTCGTGTCAGGCTTGCCACTGACTGTTTGTGTTTTAGTTTCCCCTCTGTGTTTAGTATTTCCTGTCCTTAGTTCCTGTCAAGTGCTCTTATTTTGTCAGCTTCCTGTGTTGTTCCCTGAGTGCTGTGTTCCCACTCAGCTGCGGCTGATCAGCACCTGGCCACACCCGTCGCCAATCAGCCCGCTCCTATTTGCACCTGCTTTGTCTTGTGTCAGTTGCTAGATCATTGTATTGTCTTGTCGTTGCCACATGTTGTTCTCGTGTCTTTGCTACCTGTTTTGTCTGGCATCGTTCCAGCTACTACCTGTCGTGCTACATTTTGTCCTGGTCGTCGTAGCGGTAAGCTGTTTTTGTTAGCCATTAGCTGTTTTCAGTTTTTCTGTTTGCTACCCACTAGCTTCCATGCTAAAGTTCCTTTGTGTTTTCTAGCTCCCCGTACGAGCTCCCTTAGTTTGTTATTCCGCCCACGTGCATGCTTGTTTTTGTTCTTGTTTAGTTTTAATTAAATTAAGTTTTCTTGCTCAATGCCTGCCTCCTTCTCTGCATCTTGGGGTTCATCATCAACTAACTTTGACAAGTCGCAGACGATGACGTCACAAGGGTGAGGGCTCCTCACGTCCTCACATTGTTTATAATGGGAGCCTCCAGCAGCAAAAGCTATGCGGACCGAGAAAACGACAATTTCCCCATTAATTTGAGCGAGGATGAAAGATTTGTGGATGATGATATTGATAAAGAAGGACTAGAAAAAAAAAAAAAGGCGATTGCATTGGGACGGATTTAGATGTTTTTAGACACATTTACTAGGATAATTCTGGGAAATTCCGTATCCTTCTACTGTGTTGCTAGTGTTTTAGTGAGATTAAATAGTACCTGATAGTCAGAGGGGTGTGTCCTTTGGTGTCTTGAGGCCAGTGTCTGAGGGAAGTCACGGCAGATACAAGGACGGCGCAAACTCCACAGATCTCCGGTAAGAGGCGACTTTTTACCACGATTTTCTCACCGAAACCTGCCGGTTGACAAGTGGTCGGGAACCACGTTCGCTTGATCGCTCTGATCCATAGTAAAGCTTCACCTCCAGGAATTTTAAACAAGGAATCACCGTGTGTTTGTGTGGCCAAAGGCTAAAGCTTCCCAACTCCATCTTTCTACTTTGACTTCTCCATTATTAATTGAACAAATCGCAAAAGATTCAGCAACACAGATGTCCAGAATACTGTTTAATTGCGCGATGAAAACAGTCGACTTTTAGCCGCAAATGGTGCTGCGCTAATATTTCCTGACAGTCCGTGACGTCGCGCGCACGAGTCATCATTCCGCGATGTTTTCAACTAGAAAATCTGCGGTAAATTTAAAATGACAATTTATTAAACTAAAAAGGCCGTATTGGCATGTGTTGCAATGTTAATATTTCATCATTGATATATAAACTATCAGACTGCGTGGTCGGTAGTATTGGGTTTCAGTAGGCCTTTAAATGCTTCTACTAATAAGAGGTACAAACATCTAGTCTTATGCAATAGATCAGTATTATGCAGTTTTTAGCGCATCTACTGGGGTCTAAGTCTTCCCTGTCTTTAAAAGGTTCCTTGAATGCACCACGAGTATTTGCTACGAAACGCAAAAGTTCAACTTTAACATAACTTTGTCTGATGCTGCCACGAATAGATTTATTATATCGCCGTTTTATTTTGTGAGCAAATGTCTTCTTCCTAGTCGGCCCACAAGCCCCGCCCTCCTCGCCCTGCGTCGGCCAATGGTGACCCGGTCCCGCACCTGAGCCCCCCAGAATTCCAAGTAAACAAAAGTATCCAGAGAGGCAGCAGGAAACACTTTGTTTCACGCGGCGTGAATGACCACAAAGGCGCGCACAAAGCGGCCGGGACGCCATTGAGCGCTCGCCCATTGCCCCGGACAACAAAAAGCGTTAGCGCAGATTTAGCGTCGCATCTGTTGGCGCGGCGGAACAATCCGCACCTTCTAAATCAGCGCCAAAGTGCTTGGGCGACGTCCGCTTCTTTGTCTTACCTCCGCCGTTTTTGTTTAGTTTTTTATTCTTCCGCCGGGTCGTCAGGTTTTGTCGGCCGTTGCCTTCGCCTCCTCCGATTGAATTTGTCTTATTTGGTTTAATCCGTCCTCGCCTTTCACCGCCTCATCCTGCATGCCAACTGTGCCCGCCCCCGTTTCAGTCTTTGGATCTCCGCTGTTGGCAAGGCCTTCTGAGCGCCGCGGGGTTGAGCTGTGTGTGCAAACGGGTGCCCACGCTTGGCCCCCGGCGCCACAAAGGAGCCTTTCTTTGGCCCCTCAATGGCCTCCATTAACGCTGGCGGGCTGGCGGCGCGGGGGCACACAGAGGCGGCCATTAGAGGCAGGAAGCTGGCAGAAAGGGGCATGGCGGGAGCTTTGCCAGAGCGTGAGGACAAGGGAACTGATGCACACTTACACTCCCAAAAGGACACATTACACTTTTATTCCACCTCACCTTTGACACTTTGGCAACACGCACGCTTTTTCCTGCACTCTTTGGGGGAAAAAAAAAGGTTATTGTTAGTCAATACTTCTTTTACAAAAACTCATTAAAATATCCAAACCCCGTTTCCATATGAGTCGGGAAATTGTGTTAGATGTTAATGTAAACGGAATACAATGATTTGCAAATCATGTTCAACCCATATTCAGTTGAAAATGCTACAAAGAAAACATTTTTAATGTTCAAAATCATAAACATTTTTTGTGTGTGGAAATAATCATTAACTTTAGAATTTGATGCCAGCAACACATGACAAAGAAGTTGGGAAAGGTGGCAATAAATACTGATAAAGTTGAGGAATGCTCATCAAACACTTATTTGGAACATCCCACAGGTGTGCAGGCTAATTGGGAACAGGTGGGTGCCATGATTGGGTATAAAAACAGCTTCCCAAAAAATGCTCAGTCTTTCACAAGAAAGGATGGGGCGAGGTACACCCTTTTGTTCACAAATGCGTAAGCAAATAGTCAAACTGTTTAAGAACAAGGTTTCTCAAAGTGCAAATGCAAGAAATTTTGGGATTGCAACATCTACGGTCCATAATATCATCAAAAGGTTCAGAGAATCTGGAGAAATCACTCCACGTAAGCGACATGGCCGGAAACCCACATTGAATAACCGTGACCTTCGATCCCTCTGACAGCACTGTATCAAAAACCGACATCAATCTCTAAAGGATATCACCACATGGGCTCAGGAACACTTCAGAAAACCATTGAGACTAAATAGAGTTGGTCGCTACATCTGTAAGTGCAAGATGAAGCTCTACTATGCAAAGCGAAAGCCATTTATCAACAACATCCAGAAACACCGACGGCTTCTCTGGGCCCGAGATCATCTAAAATGGACTGATGCAAAGTGGAAAAGTGTTCTGTGGTCTGACGAGTCCACATCTCAAATTGTTTTTGGACATATTCGACATCGTGTCATAGGGACTGAAGGGGACGCGAACTATCCAGACTGTTATTGACGTGAAGTTCAAAAGCCAGCATCTGTGATGGTATGGGGGTGTATTAGTGCCCAAGGCATGGGTAACTTACACATCTGTGAAGTCACCATTAATGCTGAAAGGTACATACAGGTTTTGGAACAACATTTGCTGCCATATAAGCGCCGTCTTTTTCATGGACGCCCCTGCTTATTTCAGCAAGACAATGCCAAGCCACTTTCAGCACGTGTTACAACAGCGTGGCTTTGTAAAAAAAGAGTGCGGGTACTTTCCTGGCCCGCCTGCAGTCCAGACCTGTCTCCCATCGAAAATGTGTGGTGCATTATGAAGCGTAAAATATGACAGCGGAGACCTCGGACTGTTGAACGACTGAAGCTCTACATAAAACCAGAATGGGAAAGAATTCCACGTTCAAAGCTTCAACAGTTAGTTTCGTCAGTTCCCAAACGTTTTTTGAGTGTTGTAAAAAGAAAAGGTGATGTAACACAGTGGTGAACATGCCCTTTCCCAACTACTTTGGCACGTGTTGCAGTCATGCAATTGTAAGTTAATTATTATTTGCAAAAAAAAAATTAAGTTTATGAGTTTGAACATCAAATATCTTGTCTTTGTAGTGCATTCAATTGAATATGGGTTGAAACGGATTTGCAAATAATTGTATTCTGTTTATATTTACATCTAACACAATTTCCCAACTCATATGGAAACGGGGTTTGTACATATACATTCACATTTCATGAACTGATACCCGGGTACAAATAGTTTTTTTTAGTCGAAATTACTAAATACAACCCAAAAAGTCCTCAATGTAGACTATTTTTTCATACGGTATTGATCTGGAAATAAAAGACGCCGGCCTCAATGCGATCAGTGCATTTTGTTGGTGTGGCACCGGCCAAGATGTTGACATGTGGAGTTTCAATCACTATTCACAAGATATTTCAATAACTGTCAAATAAAAATGAGCTGCATAATAGGAAATCAAATAGTGTATGTCCTTCGCTATGTGGTAGGTTACTGCGGACGTAATCTCCTTTTGTTGTTGACTAGTTTTTTCATACAATGTTGATCTGGAAATGTTTGCCTCGGCATTTTGATGGTGTGGGCGTGTGGCACCGAATGGAGATGTTGACATGCGGAGTTAGCACTCTTCATTCTCTAGCAGGTAGCAGAATACAATGATTTGGAAATCCTTTTCAACTTATATTCAATTGAATAGACTGCAAAAAAAAGGTACTTAACGTTCAAACTGAGAAACAACATTTTTTTTGCAAATAATCATTAACTTAGAATTTAATGGCAGCAACACATTGCAAAAAAGTTGGCATTTTTACCACTGTGTTACATGGCCTTTCCTTTTAACAACACTCAGTAAACATTTGGGAACTGAGGAGACCAATTTTTGAAGCTTTCTGGTGGAATTCTTTCCCAATCTTGCTTGATGTACAGTTTAAATTGTTCAACAGTCCGGAGTCTTCGTTGTGGTATTTTAGGCTCCATAATGCGCTACACATTTTTTAATGGGAGACAGGTCTGGACAACAGACAGGCCAGTCTAGTACCTGCACTCTTTTACTATGAAGCCACGCTGTTGTAACACATAGCTGGCATTGTGTTACTGAAATAAGCAGGGGCGTCCATGAAAAAGACGTTGCTTGGATGGCAACATAAGTTGCTCCAAAACCTGTATGTACCTTTCAGCATTAATGGTGCCTTCACAGTTGTGTAAGTTACCCATCGCTCGGGCACTAATACACCCCCATACCATCACAGATGCTGGCTTTTGAACTTTGCGCCTAGAACAATCCGGATGTTTTTTTCCCTCTTTGTTCCGGAGGACGCGACGTCCACAGTTTCCAAAAACAATTTCAAATGTGGACTTGTCAGACCACAGAACACTTTCCATCAGTCCATCATAGATGAGCTCAGGCCCAGCAAGGCCGCCGGCGTTTCTGGGTGTTGTTGATAAATGGCTTTGGCTTTGCATAGTAAAATTTTAACTTGCACTTACAGATGTAGCGACAAATTGTAGTTACTGACGGTGGTTTTCTGAAGTGTCCCTGAGCCCATGTGGTGATATCCTTTACACACTGATGTCGCTTTTTGGCGCAGTACCGCCTGAGGGGTCGAAGGTCTCTAGTATCATCGCTTACGTGCAGGGATTTCTCCAGATTCTCTGAACCTTTTGATGATTTTACAGACTGTAGATGGTGAAATCTTTAAATTCCTTGCAATAGCTCGTTGAGAAATGTTGTTCTTAAACTGTTGGGCAATCTGCTCACGCATTTGTTCACAATCTGGGGACCTTTGCCCCTTCCTTGTTTGTGAATGACTGAGCATTTCATGGAAGCTGCTTTTATACCTACCCAATTAACCTGTTCACCTGTGGCATGTTCCAGAAAAGTGTTTGATGAGCATTTCTCAACTTTCTCAGTCTTTTTAGCAACTTGTTGCAGGCATCAAATTCCAAATGAGCTAATATTTGCAAAAAATAACATTGTTTCCAGTTCAAACCTTAAGTATCTTGTCTTTGCAGTCTATTCAATTGAATATAAGTTGAAAAGGATTTGCAAATCATTGTATCATGTTTTTATTTAGCATTTACACAACGTGCCAACTTCACTGGTTTTGGGTTTTGTAGTACATGGACACGTGAATCGGACTACAGACGCACAGACTGCGATAGGCATTTGCAAATAGTTCTATACTTCCATAGTGACCATCATTAACCAGCTTTCATGGGACAGTTACAGTCGCTAAAAATGTTAGTGCAGATTCCATTTCCAGTCCAATTTGCTCCGTGACCGCGCCTGTCTTTGGCATCTTTATTGCACCAAAGCAAGAACTGGTGAGTCTACGTCTCAAGGATCCATCAGACTTAAATGTATTAGGAAATACTACTGATATTGTCCGTCAGCTCGGTAGCCACAGCACAGGGAACCTTTGAGGGTCTCGAGGGGTCTTGGTTGTGTTGAAACGTTCTTAAAAGACTCGGCTGGATAGCGAGCGGGAGGTTCTGTCCTCACCAGGGGGTCGAGAGCAGGTGGGTCGGTTCAAAAGGGACGGGGGCGCGCGTACGCCAGCCGGCGCCGGTCCGCTCCCAGTGATCTAATGACAGAAGTATTCGGGCGGTGCCAATTAACTCTAACGGGGGGGCCGCCTTGATGGACGTGTCTATTATTAGTCGCCGCGCCTCAAAGAAATCAAAGGGAGGGAAAGTCCTGAAGGAAGCGATGGTGGTGTCGCTTCCTTCTGGTTATTATTCCACAAGTGACAACAAAAGAAAAGAGAGTGAAAGTTGCTTCAAAAGACATCAATGGAGGACGCCCCCCCCGGCCCCCAAACCCCATGACGTGATGGTCCCGCCTACCATCAAGCAAGGGATGGGGCTTGTTGATTGAGCTCAATTTCAAACGTTTCCATGTTGCGCACTTAATTCTCCCAGAATTATTCAACCTTGTTCACACTGCTTCTCAAATCCGATTTTTTTGTGACCTGTATCGGATTTTTTCATGGTAGTAGCTGTGTTTCCATTACCCCTAGAAATGCGCAAAACCTGATTATCGCGATACAAATCTGGTAATAAAAACACCATTTCGAAAAACCTCTCAAACATCACCAAAACGTATTTGAGCTCTCACGAGGTGGATTTTGAGAAGTTTCCATATAGAAGTCTTCCGCAAAAACACGATGGAAACACTTAATCGCATTTAGAGGGCACCTAAACACCAAACTAGGACAACCAGGACAGTCTTGGTCTCGATTTTACGAGAATGCAAAACACCCTACAAGTCTCAAATGTACTTTGTCCAAATGTTCTTAATTTTTATTTTGTGAAAAACTGCGACAGAAGCTTGTGTGAACAATGCAATTCCGATTTTCTCAAATCCGACCTACGTCTCTTTCTTATGTGGATATAAAACGGATATGTATCTGATGCAACTGCAGTCTGAACATTCAGCTAGCCATCGCCCAATCAGTACATCATCTAATAGCAATAGGCGTCATAAATATTCGCCAAAATAGACGGTCGCAAAATAAATAGTTGCCGAATTAACATAAAACAGGTGAACATGTTTTTGAAACGCTTCCTTCTTAATCTTCTTCATGCAATTATTCGAATACTAAAATGCAGACTTTTTGTTTTGGTAATGTGAATGATTGTAATTATGTTGGACAAGCAGAAATGCACAAGACCATGTTTAATAATAGTGGAACTGCGTAAAAAGATCGGATTTGACAAAAGAAATTGGACATCTTACTCTGCAATGTATATAAGACTCATACACATACACAGAAAGTCGTAACATAAAGACGCGCCACATTCCGTACGTAAGAACAACACAAAAAGCACAGAACAGCTCCATTTCAAAAAGAGAGGTAAAACAAAAGTAGTGAACAGAAGGAAAACAATTATAAATAAATATTGTGATAACGTTGGACAAGCAAAAATGCACAATGCCATGTTTAATAACAGTGGAACTGCGTTAAAAGATCGTATTTGACAAAAGAAATCCGAATTGGACATCTTATCCTGCAGTGTATATAAGACTCATACATATACACAGAAAGTCATAATATAAAGACGCGCCGCATTCCGTACATAATAACATGAAAAGGCCAGAACAGCTCCATTAACAAAAGTAGTGAAGATAAGGAAAAAAATTATGAATTAATATTGTGATAACATTGGACAAGTACAAATGCACAACACGATGTTTAATAATAGTGGAACTGCGTAAAAAGATCGAATTTGACAAAATGAATCGGAATTGGATATCTTGCCCTGCAGTGTATATAAGACTCATAAACATACATAGAAAGTTGTAACATAAAGATACGCAGCATTCCATACGTAGTAACAACACAAAGAGCACAGAAAAAGCTCCATTTCAAAAAGAGAGGTAAAACAAGAGTAGTGAAGATAAGGAAAACATTTTTAATTAACATTGTGATAACGTTGGACATGGAGAAATGCACGACACCATGTTTAATAGCAGTGGAACTGAGTAAAAAGATCGGATTTGTCAAAATAAATCGAAATTTGACATCTTATCCTGCAGTGTATATAAGACTCATACACATACACAGAAAGTCATAATATAAAGACGCGCCGCATTCCGCACATAATAACGTGAAAAGTCCAAAACAGCTCCATAAACAAAAGTAGTGAAGCTAAGGAAAAAAATTATAAATTAATATTGTGATAACATTGGAAAAGTACAAATGCACAACACCATGTTTAATAACAGTGGAACTGCGTAAAAAGATCGGATTTGACAAAATGAATCGGAATTGGACATCTTGCCCTGCAGTGTATATAAGACTCATAAACATACATAGAAAGTTGTAACATAAAGATACGCAGCATTTCATACGTAGTAACAACAAAAAAGAACACAGAAAAGCTCAATTTCAAAAAGAGAGGTAAAACAAAAGTAGTGAAGATAAGGAAAACATTTTTAATTAACATTGTGATAACGTTGGACATGGAGAAATGCACGACACCATGTTTAATAGCAGTGGAACGTAGCTGAGATAGGCGCCAGCGCCCCCCGCAACCCCAAAAGGGAATAAGCGGTAGAAAATGGATGGATGGATGGATGGAACTGAGTAAAAAGATCGGATTTGTCAAAATAAATCGAAATTTGACATCTTTCCCTGCAGTGTATATAAGACTCATGCACATACACAGAAAGTCATAATATAAAGACGCGCCGCATTCCGTACATAATAACATGAAAAGGCCAAAACAGCTCCATAAACAAAAGTAGTGAAGATAAGGAAAAAAATTATAAATTAATATTGTGATAACATTGGACAAGTACAAATGCACAACACCATGTTTAATAACAGTGGAACTGCGTAAAAAGATCGGATTTGACAAAATGAATCGGAATTGGACATCTTTCCCTGCAGTGTATATAAGACTCATAAACATACATAGAAAGTTGTAACATAAAGATACGCAGCATTCCATACGTAGTCACAACACAAAGAGCACAGAAAAGCTCGGTTTCAAAAAGAGAGGTAAAACAAAAGTAGTGAAGAGAAGGAAAACATTTTTAAATAACATTGTGATCACGTTGGACATGGAGAAATGCACAACACCATGTTTAATACCAGTGGAACTGCGTAACAAGATCGGATTTGACAAAATAAATCGGAATTTGACATCGTACCCTGCAGTGTATATCAGCCTCCAACCTACAATCTTCTTCTACATTTCTTAGAAGAAGAGGATGTTATATTTCGTCAATTCCGATCTTTTTAAGTCCTCATTCACATTACAAAAAAAACCCAACTTGCGGGCGGTATAGCTCGGTTGGTAGAGCGGCCGTGCCAGCAACTTGAGGGTTGCAGGTTCGATCCCCGCTTCTGCCATCCTAGTCACTGCCGTTGTGTCCTTGGGCAAGACACTTTACCCACCTGCTCCCAGTGGCACCCACACTGGTTTAGATGTAAAAATTTGATATTGGGTTTCACTATGTAAAGCGCTTTGAGTCACTTTGAGAAAAGCGCTATATAAATATAATTCACTTCACTTCACTATTTAATGAGAACGCCATCCGTTTTTACGGGAGTAATCACGGCTCCGATTCCAGTCGGCCTCAGTCGTAGCACATTTGTGGCAATTTCGAGGATGTTGTTCAATCAAAGTCAACATTTTCTTTCCGTGTGAATAACTCATTTTAAAACGTATATATCTGTGGCTTATATTCCTGTGCGTCTTATATATGGAAAAATATTTTTTTCTTCTATAGTCTGGAAAATACGGTATTTATTTTGCAATCGTCTCGTTTGGTGAATAACTGAGGCGCTTATCGTTATTTGATGTCGCACCGCCTTCAATAAATATCTGATTTATATCTGCATATGTAGGACACCTGTGTCATATTTAAAAAAAATCGGTTGTTGCACTTATCACACTGACATGAAAAAATTCACTTAGGCAAAAAAAAAAAAAAAAATCAAAATGGAGCTGCAGTGTGAATAATCAGTCACCTGCACACTGATCCAAATTACATTCCAGCTTTGTTATTATCAACATAGTGTTGAATAGGCAGAAAAATACAAATCCGCTTTGTAATCCTGGTGAAGGCGGGACGGAGGGAGAGCACGCGGAGGCGTGTCAGCGCACAATAACGACGCAGCCGGCCTTCCTTCATCGAGTCGTTCGGCAGTCATGTGACCTCCTTATTAATCATCTTCATGTGTGCTAACCGCCGCATGATGGGCGCAGGGATTAGCATGCACCTAATGAAATGCTAACGAGGACTTGATCAAGTCGGGGGGAGGGGGGGGCGCTCATCCTGAAAGTCACATGAGAAGCTGAAGAGGACGTTCTTTTTTTCTTCTTTAGGTTGACCTGCTGCATTCTAACAAAGAGAAACGAGAACTAAGAGAGAGTCACGAAATGGAATAACAAATACGGGTGTCCTGATTTAATATTGATATCAGATATCAAGCAAAAAAAAACATACTAGATAATATAGAACAGATGTTAGGTAACTCTTCCGTATGGGGCGCAGTGGTACTCAGTTATAGTACACCTTTCCACCACTTGTGGCAGTAATGACAATATCAATGTGGAGCGGGGTGTGTAGGGACCGGCCTCGAAGCCAGCGGCAGGTGAGTGGATTGCCCAGCTGGGACTGGTTATCTAATCACCTGTCGCCCTTATTAGCAGCAGCCGGGGCGAGACACGTTGTTGGAGTTGGAGTTTGAGCCCGACGAGCCGCACGTGTGCGAGAGACTGAAACGTTGCTGATAAGAGTGCTGACCTGGCGCTTGTGCGCACGGTAAAAATATTGTTGCTCCAGAACTACCATGCTCACCAGAGGATCTTTGGGGTCAGTAGAACCCCACAGGAGGCCAACCTCCACAATCAAACAAACAGAAGAAGTCTGGAACTACAGGGAAGTTTATTAAGCACAAAAATGAGGACTAAGTATTTTCATGTGCATCCATCCATCCATCCATCTTCTTCCGCTTATCCGAGGTCGGGTCGCGGGGGCAAAAGCCTAAGTAGGGAAACCCAGACTTCCCTCTCCCCAGCCACTTCGTCTAGCTCTTCCCGGGGGATCCCGAGGCGTTCCCAGGCCAGCCGGGAGACATAGTCTTCCCAACGTGTCCTTGGTCTTCCCCGTGGCCTCCTACCGGTTGGACGTGCCCTAAACACCTCCCTAGGGAGGCGTTCGGGTGGCATCCTGACCAGATGCCCGAACCACCTCATCTGGCTCCTCTCGATGTGAAGGAGCAGCGGCTCTACTTCGAGTTCCTCCCGGATGGCAGAGCTTCTCACCCTATCTCTAAGGGAGAGCCCCGCCACACAGCGGAGGAAACTCATTTCGGCCGCTTGTACCCGTGATCTTATCCTTTCGGTCATGACCCAAAGCTCATGACCATAGGTGAGGATGGGAACGTAGATCGACCGGTAAATTGAGAGCTTTGCCTTCCGGCTCAGCTCCTTCTTCACCACAACGGATCGGTACAACGTCCGCATTACTGAAGACGCCGCACCGATCCGCCTGTCGATCTCACGATCCACTCTTCCCCCACTCGTGAACAAGACTCCTAGGTACTTGAACTCCTCCACTTGGGGCAGGGTCTCCTCCCCAACCCGGAGATGGCATTCCACCCTTTTCCGGGCGAGAACCATGGACTCGGACTTGGAGGTGCTGATTCTCATTCCGGTCGCTTCACACTCGGCTGCGAACCGATCCAGTGAGAGCTGAAGATCCCGGTCAGATGAAGCCATCAGGACCACATCATCTGCAAAAAGCAGAGACCTAATCGTGCGGTCACCAAACCGGAACCCCTCAACGCCTTGACTGCACCTAGAAATTATGTCCATAAAAGTTATGAACAGAATTGGTGACAAAGGACAGCCTTGGCGGAGTCCAACCCTCACTGGAAATGTGTTCGACTTACTGCCGGCAATGCGGACCAAGCTCTGGCACTGATCGTACAGGGAGCGGACCGCCACAATAAGACAGTCCGATACCCCATACTCTCTGAGCACTCCCCACAGGACTTCCCGAGGGACACGGTCGAATGCCTTCTCCAAGTCCACGAAGCACATGTAGACTGGTTGGGCAAACTCCCATGCACCCTCAAGAAACCTGCGGAGAGTATAGAGCTGGTCCACAATTCCACGACCAGGACGAAAACCACACTGTTCCTCCTGAATCCGAGGTTCGACTATCCGGCGTAGCCTCCTCTCCAGTACACCTGAATAAACCTTACCGGGAAGGCTGAGGAGTGTGATCCCACGATAGTTGGAACACACCCTCCGGTCCCCCTTCTTAAAGAGAGGAACCACCACCCCGGTCTGCCAATCCAGAGGTACCGCCCCCGATGTCCACGCGATGCTGCAGAGTCTTGTCAACCAAGACAGCCCCACAGCATCCAGAGCCTTAAGGAACTCCGGGCGGCTCTCATCCCCCCCCAGGCCTTGCCACCGAGGAGCTTTTTAACTACCTCAGCGACCTCAGCCCCAGAAAAAGGAGAGTCCACCACAGATTCCCCAGGCTCTGCTTCCTCATAGGAAGACGTGTTGGTGGGATTGAGGAGGTCTTCGAAGTATTCCTTCCACCTATCCACAACATCTGCAGTCGAGGTCAGCAGAACACCATCCGCACCATACACGGTGTTGATAGTGCACTGCTTCCCCTTCCTGAGGCGGCGGACGGTGGTCCAGAATCGCTTCGAAGCCGTCCGGAAGTCGTTTTCCATGGCTTCCCCGAACTCCTCCCATATCCGAGTTTTTGCCTCAGCGACCGCTGAAGCTGCACACCGCTTGGCCTGTCGGTACCTGTCCACTGCCTCCGGAGTCCTATGAGCCAAAAGGACCCGATAGGACTCTTTCTTCAGCTTGACGGCATCCCTCACCGCTGGTGTCCACCAAGGGGTTTTAGGATTTCCGCCCCGACAAACACCAACTACCTTGCGGCCACAGCTCCGATCAGCCGCCTCGACAATAGAGGTGCGGAGCATGGTCCACTCGGACTCAATGTCCAGCACCTCCCTCGTGACATGTTCAAAGTTCTTCCGGAGGTGGGAATTGAAACTTTCTCTGACAGGAGACTCTGCCAGACGTTCCCAGCAGACCCTCAGAATGCGTTTGGGCCTCCCAGGTCTGTCCGGCATCCTCCCCCACCATCGCAGCCAACTCACCACCAGGTGGTGATCGGTAGAAAGCTCCGCCCCTCTCTTCACCCGAGTGTCCAAAACATAAGGCCGCAAATCCGATGACACAACTACAAAGTCGATCATGGAACCGCGGCCTAGGGTGTCCTGGTGCCAAGTGCACATATGGACACCCTTATGTTTGAACATGGTGTTTGTTATGGACAAACTGTGACGAGCACAAAAGTCCAATAACAAAACACCACTCGGGTTCAGATCCGGGCGGCCATTCTTCCAAATCACGCCTCTCCAGGTTTCACTGTCGTTGCCAACGTGAGCGTTGAAGTCCCCCAGTAGGACAAGGGAATCACCCGGAGCACTTTCCAGTACTCCCTCGAGTGCTCCCAAACAGTGTGGGTACTCTGAACTGCTGTTTGGTGCATAAGCACAAACAACAGTCAGGACCCGTCCCCCCACCCGAAGGCGGAGGGAGGCTACCCTTTCGTCCACCGGGTTAAATTCCAACATGCAGGCACGTTTTCATGTGCACTTTCATTTTATTGACAGTTAATTTGAGAAACATCTACTGTGTAGTATTATTATTATTATTTATTTTTCAGACTTGCCTCTGACAGTTTGACTATGTTTAAATTTTTTCCTCTGCATTTGTCTTTGTTTCCTCAGTGTGTGCAGTGTTTCCTGTCAGCGCTCTTATTTTGTTGGTTTCCTGTCTTTCTCCCTGAGTGCTGTTTTCCCCCTCAGCTGCGGCTGATTGGCACCTGGCCACACCTGGTTTCAATCAGTCCGCTCCTATTTGGACCTGTCTTCCCATCCAGTCACTGCTGGTTTATTGCATTGTATGGTCGATGTCACTCTTGTTGTTGCTACCTGTCGTGTCGTATCTTTGCAGCGTAGCGGTAAGCTATATTTCATTAGATGTTTTCAGCTTACTGTTTTTTGTTCCCTGCTTCCAATTTGTCTTGATACAACACGTAACGACTTCTGTTCTCAGTTTTGTTTTTGCTAGCTTCCATGCTAAGATCCTTTTTGTTTTCTATCTCCCATGCTAGCTCCCTTAGTTAGTTATCCGCCCACGTGCGTGCTTTTTGTTTGTACCCTTTGTTTGTTTTTGTCTTAGTGTTTTAAATTAAATCATGTTTTCCTGTTCAATGCCGGCCTCCGTCTCGCAATCTTGGGGTTCGTCACAAACAAACTCTGACATTATTACTATTATTTACTTAGAATATAGTAAATTTAACACTGCAGAATCAGTTCTTCGAGTACCTTCTTTTGCAGTATATTTAGATTAGTATTTAATTTTGTAATCAGCGTGACCTAATACACTCTTTGTGATTAAAACCTGGTTTCAATAAATTTGACAAGGTTTATGCTGTTCAACTGTAAATCGGCTGGAAATAAATATTCAATATGATACAAATGAAAAGTATGATTACTAATTCCGTGTTGATATTTGAGTTGGCCCCAGGCCCCTCTGTAATGGAAACGTTGGGCCCCGAGGTCAACAAGGTAAAAAAAACCCTTGTATGGGGTAACCTATTAGGGCCTAACAGCTACGCAACAACTCAGCCCACAATAGCACAGAAGCTAGACATATGTAGTAATAATTTGAAGACATTTGTCAAAATAAACAAGTGCCATATATTCTTAATTGCATATTACGCACACATACAAAGTCTTAAAGGCATAGGCGTGCTAGAGAGTATCCAGTAACAAACGTGTCCACATCATCGATTTACTGCATCAAGCTAGTTAGCTCTCTGACCACGGCGCCGCTAAAAATAGTTTGTCTGCGTAAACGTAAGCGTAGAATATCGCCAACACATGGTTTATAATAACGTTACAAGATTTTTAAATGTTATTTTACAGAGCTTCAGCTGCATTGTTAGCCATCTTATACCTGCTGTCGTTTGCCACTTAAAATGCATTAAAAAACAAAAAACATATGTGTACTTGTCTTGTGTATGATTGGCTAAATAAAAATAAAAAGTGCATTTATGTCAGGTTCAAACACTGATGACATCTATTAAACAAGACAAGGAGCAAGGAATTAAACAGACAAAATTAAATTTGGCTCAATTGACGAGAAACGCCTGGACTGTACTCTTTGTACAGTCTCACCACGCTCTGTTGAAAGATTGTGCGCCTCCTCTTTTATATGGACTTTCCCTGATCACACGGCAACAGGTGTTTCTAAGGGACGGGGGTCGTAAACAGCCATTGTTTTTGATCACAAACAGTTCAAAGAAAATTTCGTAAAGCAGTTCAAAGAAATGGTCGTCTGGAGGGGAGTCTGGTCCTGCTTCCTCTCCGCTTTGTAGTTCTCGGGTCAAGTTAAAATCTTTGTGTGGATTACACTACTCAGTTGCCTAGTGGTTAGAGTGTCCCCCCTGAGATCGGTAGGCCGTGAGTTCAAACCTCGGCCGAATCATACCAAAGACTATAAAAATGGGACCCATTACCTCCCTGCTTGGCACTCAGCATTAAGGGTTGGAATTGGGGGTTAAACCACCAAAAATGATTCCCAGGCGCGGCACCGCTGCTGCCCACTGCTCCCCTCACCTCCCAAGGGGTGATGGGTCAAATGCAGAGAATAATTTCGCCACATCTAGTGTGTGTGACAATCATTGGTACTTTAACTTTAACTTTAACTTTAATACACCTAAGAAACAGAACACCTTCATGTTGCTTCCCATCCTACACAGTGGAGTTTTACAAGCCTTCTTCTTGAAACACAAAGTTTTGTGATAACTTGGATACAATTATTCTGAAAATGTATATCATGTTTTTTCCCCCTATTTTTAAAACCCTTTATTTTGGTCTACATAATATGTAATGATGTTTTTTGGGTCACATGTTTGTATGGATATTAGCTATCTTCAAGCAAAATTTTGGCTGCCTTCAAAAACGGTTTTGTTTTAGTAGGCGGAGTTAGATGCAAATTAAGCCCTTTTAACCACGCCCCCTCTCGCTGACCAGCTTTTTGTCCCCGCCCTGGCAGCTTTGTTTACTATGCAGTAGTTTTTTGTTTTGTTTTGTTTTGTTTTGTTTTGCTAAGAGAACGCTTTTATATTATGTTAATACTTTTACTTCACCGCTGCTTTGAAACCTTGTGAATAATAAGAAACTCAAGCCGGCCATACAGTTAGCTATGCTACGGGCTAAATAATCTTAGTAACGGATTGCAATACTAGCCTTTCCATTGCCAAACACAATAGTCACTGATCTAATTAAAATTTATTTTTATAAAAATGAATAATCAGGATGGTGCCGGTATTGTCCCACAGTGGAAGGCTAAGCTATCTACACAACAAATTGAGGTAACAATTCGAACATTTCTGACATACTGTTATTAATCTACGTTTTTCATTGTCTTCTTCATTGCCAAAAATACTAGTCATTAGTTCCCCAAATTACTTTTTTCCTACACTTTACCCCCTGTGGCTTGTAAGAGCTTTTGAGGCTGCCAGTCCTCTGTTTGTGGAACACCTTTCCTGACCACCTCAGGTGGATGCTTTTAAAAAAGGGCTAAAAACCCACCTTTTTAAAAAGCTATATAGGTCATTAAAGAAAAATACTGAGGATTTTACTCTGTAGCACTTTGAAATTTGTTGTTCAAATGTAAAGTGCAACGCACAAAAAAATCTATTACTAAAACACGGAGCTGCTCATTTACGGATTTTTCTTCTCTGATGGTACTGTACAAAAATGTATATATATATATATTTTTAAAAGACCATACAAAAGCACTTAACAGGATGTTTTATTGATTGTGCTATGGCGCCATCTTTTGGAGAAATTCGCTCACTGCCGTTACTGCAGTGTCCTTCCGTTTATCGTTACTGATTTCTTTGGGGGCTTTTCCCCAAACCGAGTGCTGCTCAGTCTTCTTGCCTTCCATAGCGTTTCTACTCGCACTTCAAGCAACGTTTGTAAGTTTTACAATATAACTAAAACAATTCATACTTCCTAAACCGTCCCGTGTGTGATGTCTGTAGGAGTTTTTCATGCATATTTGTACATGCTATCGTAACGCAGTGACGCTTGTGTCATTAGCATTAGCTAACACGCTAACACGTTTACTAGTGTCTGTGTCGGTGTCATTAACTTACAATGGCATTATTTTTGCATTGTTTCGGTTTCACAAAATCTTCGGTAAATTCACCAAAACGTCACCGTGGAGTTATTGAGTCTGTTTAGCTGATTGTGAACCAGCTTCCGCAACTAGTGGATTCATGACGATGAATTCAGTTTTGTTTAATCAGCCGTTTTACTGCCGTGTTACAGACACTGTTTGGAAACAATTAAGGTGTATAAATAAACATTTACAGAATATTACAACATTAAATATTAAATATTACAACATATATTTGTGCAACTTATAGTCTAGTGCGACTAATATATATAAAAATGTTCTCTTAAAATTTTGTGGGTGCAGCTTATATTTTGGTGTGCTCTTAATAGTTTGCAAAATACAAGGGAAAATCCATATTTTTTAATAAAGGTGTGTGTTCGAAGCAGGGCTAATTTCGAAGCGATTTCTTCTAAGTTGAAGGCACTTTACCATTAATCATAAAAGTAAGGCACATTTTTCTTCGGATGAGGCTGAAAGTTAATGTAGTGACGTGCTTAAAACAAACAACAACAAAACATTTTCTTTCATGGGTTTTTTGGTGTGGGCATGTTTACGCACCACAGCCGGTTTTAAGTCCATTTTAATTGGCAGACTCGCGCAAGGATGTTTGGGTACATTTCTACCATATATGGATTATCTAAGAAGGAAATATTGTTTTATAAATATCACCGCAAAGCCTTGACGGTTTGATTTCACATTTTTGGGACTCGTGCAGATCCCAAATACACAAAAAAAAAAGGTAAAACAAGTTAGTTTTGCTTAATAGGGCCACTTTAGCGTTGTTGTCCTTTGAGGCACAAGACATTGACAACGTTTAATCAATGTTGGGTTCAGACGTTGATTTGACCATTAAATTTCAATAATTTCCCAACCAATATTCTACAACACAAATACAACGTTGAAACAACATGCTTTTTGATGACATTTATTTAATGTCAGGTTGTGACATTGATTCGACCGTTGAAATTTGGTCATTTTCTAACCAATATTCTACAACATAGAAACAACATGGATTTTGTCGACATTTAATCAGTGTTGAGTTCTGAAGTTCATTTGACCATTGAAATTTGGTAATTTTTCAACCAATATTAAATGTTTAAACAACATGCTTTTTGTCAACGTTTAATCAATGTAAGGTTGTGACGTTGATTAGACCATTGAAATTTGGTGATTTCCCAACCAATATTCTACAACTCAAAAACAACATTGAAACAAGATGCTTTGTGACAACGTTTATTCAATGTCGGGTTCTGACGTTGATTTGACCATTCAATTTTGGTCATTTCCCAACCAATATTCTACAACACAAATAAAAATAAAACGTGTGTGAAGACTGTGTGGTATAACGATGCCGGGTTTGTTCTTCCAAGGATGCGTCGGACAAAAACACAGCGTAAGGTAAGATGTAAAGGATTTATTAAATTAATAAAAAGGCTAGGAACAAAAAACACTGGTGCTAACAGAAAGGCAAACAAATGGCGCTAGCATGGAAGCTAGGAATAACAAACGGAACACAAACACTTGGCACGAAGGCACAAAAAGGTACAACAACACAATTAGCATGAGAGCTAGGAAAAAGGAATAAGCGTACCATGAAAGCTAGCAAGTAGTAATAATCAATAGCATTCGTCACTTGTTGCGTATAAGCAAATTAGAGTCCCAGAATGAATGACCAGAAAGGGCTGCCTTATATAAGGATAGTGATTAAGAAAAACAGGTGTGCGAGAACCGAGAGTAGTAGGTGGAACTAATATGTAACCATGGTGACAAATTTAACAGGAACTAAGGAGTCAAACGACAGAAAGTGGTACAAAAATGGAACAAAAACTACAAAATGGAACGATCCGAGCAGCGGATCGCAACATGTTGAAACAACATGCTTTTTGTCGATGTTTCATCAGTGTTGAGTTCTGACTTTTATTTGACCCTTGAAATTTGGTCATTTTCCAACAAATATTCTACAAACAGTTTGAATAACCCTGTTTCTTCTCGATTTATTGGCTCAATTATACACTTTAAAGTTTATAAATATTATTCTTGCAGCATAAAATGGAGACAGTTTGACCCTGAAACAGACTATTTCTGTTTCCACTCGATTTATTGCCTCAATTTTACACTTTAATTTTTATAAATATTGTTCTTGGTGACAGTTTGACCCTGTAATAGACTAACTCTGTTTCTTCTTGATTTATTACATTTTAAAGTTCATAAATATTGTTCTTGCAACGTAATTCGGTTTCCACTCAATTTATTGGCTCAGTTATACACTTTAAAGTTTATAAGTATTGTCCAAAGACATACCCCTGGGGATATGTTGATTGGCATCACTAAATGGTCCCTTGTGTGTGAATGTGAGTGTGAATGTTGTCTGTCTATCTGTGTTGGCCCTGCGAGGAGGGGGCGACTTGTCCAGGGTGTACCACGCCTTCCGCCCGATTGTAGCTGAGATAGGCTCCAGCACCCCCCGCGACCCCGAAAGGGATAAGCATTAGAAAATCGATGGATGGATGGCTTTTTGACGACAACTATTCAATGTCAGGCTCGGACGTTTATCTTAAAGTTAAAGTACCAATGATTGTCACACACACACACACACACACACACACACACACACACACACACACACACACGCTAGGTGTGGTGAAATGTGTCCTCTACATTTGACCCATCACCCTTGAACACCCCCAGGGAGGTGAGGGGTGCAGTGGGCAGCAGCGTTGCCGCGCCCGGGAATCATTTATGTTGATTTGTTGATTAAATCTGACCATTGAAATTCGGTCATTTTTCAACCGATATTATACGAGGTTGAAACAGCATGCTTTTTGTCAATGTTTAATTAATGTCTGTTTCTGACGTTGATTTAACCATTGAAATGTGGTCATTTCCCAACCAATATTCTACAACACAAATACAACGTTGAAAAAACATGCTTTTGTCAACGTTTAATCAATTTCATATTCTAACGTTGATTTGACCATTGAAATTTGGTTATTTCCCAACCAATACCCTACAACACAAATACAAATGCAACATTGAAACAACATACTTTTTGAGGACGTTTATTGAATGTCAGGTTCTGACGTTTATTTGACCATTGAAATGTGGTCATTTTCCAACCAATATTCTACAACATTGAAACAACAAGCTTTTTGACGACAACTATTCAATGTCAGACTCGGATGTTTATTTGACCATTGAAATGTGGTCATTTTCCAACCAATATTCTACAACATTGAAACAACAAGCTTTTTGACGACAACTATTCAATGTCAGACTCGGATGTTTATTTGACCATTGAAATGTGGTCATTTTCCAACCAATATTCTACAACGTTGAAACAACATGCTTTTTGTCAACGTTTAGTCAATGTCAGGTTCTAACGTTGATTTGACCATTGAAATGTGGTCATTTCCCAACCAATATTTTACAACAGTTATACAACATTGAAACAATATGCTTTTTGTTAATGTTTAGTAAATGTCGGGTTCTGACATTGATTCGACCATTGAAATGTGGTCATTTCCCAACCAATACCCTACAACACAAATACAAATAAAACGTTGAAACAACATGCTTTTTGTCGACGTTAAATCAGTGTTGAGTTTTGACGTTTATTTGACCATTGAAATTTGGTCATTTTCCAACCAATATTCTACAACATTGAAACAACACGCTTTACTTCAACGTTTAATCAATGTCGGGTTCTGACGTTGATTTGACCATAGAAATGTGGTAATTTCCCGACTATTATTCTACAACACAAATACAACATTGAAACAACATGCTTTTTGACAAGGTTTATTGAATGTCAGGTTGTGACGTTGATATGACCATTGAAATTTGGTTATTTTCCAACCAATATTCTACAACATTGAAACAACATGCTTTTTGACGACAATTATTCAATGTCAGGCTCGGACGTTTATTTGACCATTGATATTTAGTCATTTTCCAACAAATATTATACAACGTTGGAACAACACGCTTTTTGTCAACGTTTAATCAATGTCGGGTTCTAACGTTGATTTGACCATTGAAATGTGGTAATTTCTCAACCAATACCCTACAACACAAATACAAATAAAACGTTGAAACAACATGCTTTTTGTCGACGTTAAATCTGTTGAGTTTTGACGTTTATTTGACCATTGAAATTTGGTCATTTTCCAACCAATATTCTACAACATTGAAACAACACGCTTTACTTCAACGTTTAATCAATGTCGGGTTCTGACGTTGATTTGACCATAGAAATGTGGTAATTTCCCGACTATTATTCTACAACACAAATACAACATTGAAACAACATGCTTTTTGACAAGGTTTATTGAATGTCAGGTTGTGACGTTGATATGACCATTGAAATTTGGTTATTTTCCAACCAATATTTTACAACATTGAAACAACATGCTTTTTGACGACAATTATTCAATGTCAGGCTCGGACGTTTATTTGACCATTGATATTTAGTCATTTTCCAACAAATATTATACAACGTTGGAACAACACGCTTTTTGTCAACGTTTAATCAATGTCGGGTTCTAACGTTGATTTGACCATTGAAATGTGGTAATTTCTCAACCAATACCCTACAACACAAATACAAATAAAACGTTGAAACAACATGCTTTTTGTCGACGTTAAATCAGTGTTGAGATTTGACGTCTATCTGACCATTGAAATTTGGTCATGTTCCAACCAATACTCTACAACATTGAAACAACACGCTCTTTTTCAACGTTTAGTCAATGTTGGGTTCTGACGTTGATTTGACCATAGAAATGTGGTAATTTCCCGACTATTATTCTACAACACAAATACAACATTGAAACAACATGCTTTTTGACAACGTTCATTGAATGTCCGGTTCTGACGTGGATTTGACCATTGACATTTGGTCATATTCCAACCAATATTCTACAACATTGAAACAACAAGCTTTTTGACGACAACTATTCAATGTCAGGGTCGGACGTTTATCTGACCATTGAAATTTAGTAATTTTTCAACCGATATTATACAAGGTTGAAACAACATGCTGTTTGTCAACATTTAATCAATGTCGGTTTCTGACGTTGATTTGACCATTGAAATTTGGTCATTTCCCAACCAATATTCAACAACACAAATACAGCATTGAAACAACATACTTTTTGTCAACGTTTAATCAATGTCGGGTTTTGACGTTGATTTGACCATTGAAATTTGGTCATTTCCCAACCAATACCCTACAACACGAATACAGATAAAACGTTGAAACAACATGCTTTTTGTTGACGTTAAATCAGTGTTGATTTTTGACGTTTATTTGACCATTAAAATTTTGTAATTTTTCAACCATCATTCTACGACATTGAAACAACACGCTTTTTGACGACGTTTATTCAATGTCAGGTTCTGTCGTTGATTTGACCTTTGACCAGAGGTGGGACCAAGTCATCGGTTTGCAAGTCACAAGTAAGTCTCAAGTCTTTGCCCTTGAGTCTCGAGTCAAGTCCCAAGTCAAGACAGGCAAGTCCCGAGTCAAGTCCAAAGTCAAGACTGGAAAGTCTCAAGTCAAGTCCCAAGTCCTGCATTTTGAGTTTCGAGTCATTTCAAGTCCTTTTAACCCCAGACTAAAATATTTACACAGATTGTGTATGCTTTTAAAACGCTGTATGTATTTATTATTTAAAAAAAAATTGTGCTGACATTGCACTTCATAATAGCACTATTAACCAGTTATTTTAAACATTTAACTCATTCCTTTACAGAATGAACGCATTTGAAAAAAACAAGTGCAACTGTACTTATTTGCACAAAGGTGTTAACATTGTATTTCCATGGCATATTGCATTGTAACTAGTTCCATAGCAGTTTCTATCCTGTTCTTACCTTATCTCATTGATCTCATCTCATACTGTATGTGTGTTGATGTGTGCGTACACATGAAAAACATAACTACATGAAAATAACAAGGAACAGAGTTGTAGTTTTTAGATTTCACGGCCCTATGGAATATGTACACATATTCTTAATATAGTATACATTTTAACTGACCTTTATTTGACAATGTTTGTCTTTTTGTAGGTGGCTAAAATATGCAGTGCTGCTGACCACCGTATAACGTTATGTTACCGTGTGTGATACATTGACTAACGTAACATTTTGAGTGGGTACCTCATGCAACCCTGCTTTAAAAAAATCACTTAAGAAAAAGTATGAATAAGGTAGCGAACTGCAGTGGACGCAACAGATTGTCGTGTTTGCAATGACGTTATAACCATAGACACAAGTAGACGCAGCATTGGCTGCTGTGACGTGAGCAATTTGGCCGCCATCTTGAAGTGGTGATGAGGAGCCGGCAAGCAGCCTAAACTGACAGTTGACAGGTAGCAAACAAAGATGCTGGGCTGGTGTTTAGCGTTTTCCTGCTTTAATGAGTGGACTGTTGAAAATAGGAATCGGGGGATTACTTTTCACAAGTAAGATTGAACATTAACATGGTTGTATTTTGTGAAAAGAATATTACCACAGAGTTGAGAAGGAACAAAGATCTTCAATTTGTACGTGAAAATCACAAAGAAATCTTCTGGGGGAGGATGATGCCCTAACAAGTATTTGGTTTACAAACTTTCAGCCCCACCTAAAACAAAATTCACCAGCCGCCACTGATTATGATGCATTCTCATTTTAGGCAAAGTATAAGACAATACTTTCTTCAAAGTATAACTGTAACCAGGAATAAGTCTTCAAGTAACAACATTCAAATACTAACATCGTTGGGTAAGACAGAATTTGCTTTTATTCTGAATCCAGTGAAACAGATTTGTGGTTTTAGCTGATATAAAGACTTTCAGGTGTTTATATATGTTTACGTTTAAGTATTTTGCAGATGCTTTTATCCGAAGCAACATACATGAAAAATACATATAAAACAATCACTGTAAACATGATCATTTAAGGGAAGAATGTAATACAAAATATCAATACAAAGTGTCAAGCCAGAATAAACTCTCTGCTGTTGCAGCAACAGAGATACAGTCTATAACAGGGGTAGGGAACCTATGGCTCTAGAGCCAGATGTGGCTCTTTTGATGTCTGCACCTGGCTCTCAGATACATTTTAGCTGACATTGCTTAACACGGTAAGTAATGAATAATTCCGCTGGTAATCACAGTGTCAAAAATAACGTAAGAAATATAAAACATTTGCATTCATTTTAATCCTTCCATCCGGTTCCTAGCGCACCTGTTCAAGAAGTCGCATTAATGGTAAGAACTTTTTAATTTATTGTTGGTTAGCTTCAGAATAACAATGTTATTAAAAAAGAATAAGAGACTTATTACACTCTAAAAATGTTGGTCTTATTTAAAAATACACGCATTTGGTTGTATTCAGTCTTAAAAAAAAATATTATATGGCTCTCACGGAAATACTTTTGAAAATATTTGCTTGTATGGCTCTCTCAGCCAAAGAGGTTCCCGACCCCTGGTCTATAAGATATATAGATATCTTATGTATTTATACATTGTTTATGTAGGATATATGCATGTATATATAACCTAATCATATTGTTTCTTTGCCTTAAAAATAGCTGACCGTTTTTTTCCCCCTTTTTGGGATTATTATTTCCAGTTTTGATCTTGGACAACTGCTCACTTATAGCATATAAGAATATTCCACTGCTGTTAAGCAAACAATGAACACGCCAAAAAATGTGTCTTTTATCATAGTTACACGTATGAAAAAAAAAAGTGCGTGAATGTTAGTGGTATTCAGTGAGGTAAAATGAATTAAATGCGCTGACAGTTTATTGCTCCTGCCAAATGAATTGCACTGAGTGGAGGGGATCACCACTCCAAGATGGCGGCCCCGCGTCACGTCAGCGCCAGTAGGCAGTAGCGCTCGATGCTGCGTACCCTTATACGATGTCTATTTTCATAACGTTAGCAGTGAGTTTACAGCCTCACTGGTTTAACTAAACAGCAAATAAAAGTTACGTTACTCAGCCAATAAATGTTAACTTACATTCAAAACTTACCCTTCTTTGTGCAACTTCAAATGTCGAACGAAGTTGGAAGTTGTTGCGTCTCTGTCTGTAATCTTCGAACAAACCGTATGCTTTGTATACTGGAATTCGTTTTTTGTTGACCAAGTTGTAGTTTTAATACCCGAACGAAACAATTTTGGCATCATTTTTCCTCATTGGCGTGTTGTATGAGAGCTCTTCTTCGTTGGTTTTCATGCAATTTGATTGGCTGAATGCTGTGTGACGAAAATAATGTGGATTTAATTTGATTGGCTGTTGTTCTGACAGGTAGCGTGCACACTGTCATCGCACACACGCTGACATACAAGGACAGATACGGAGCGCTCCTGAATAACTTTTTAATCATTGAGTTTTGGGGAAAGTAGCAAGTCATGTCAAGTCAAAAGGCTCAAGTCCAAGTCAAGTCGCAAGTCATTGATGTTAAAGTCTAAGTCGAGTTGCAAGTCTTTTTACATTTTGTCAAGTCGAGTCTAAAGTCATCAAATTCATGACTCGAGTCTGACTCGAGTCCAAGTCATGTGACTCGAGTCCACACCTCTGCCATTGATATTTGGTAATTTTCCAACCAATATTCTACAGCATTGAAACATGCTTTTTGAAGACAACTATTCAATGTCAGGCTCGGACGTTTATTTGACCATTGAAATTTGGTAATTTTCCAACAAATATTATACAACGTTGAAACAACACGCTTTTTGTCAACGTTTAATCAATGTCGGGTTCTAACGTTGATTTGACCATTGAAATGTGGTCATTTCCCAACCAATACCCAAATACAACCAATACACAAATACAAATAAAACGTTGAAACAACACGCTTTTTGTCGACGTTAAATCAGTGTTGAGTTTTGACGTTTATTTGACCATTGAAATTTGGTCATTTTCGCACCAATAATCTACAACATTAAACAACACACTTTTCTTCAACGTTTAGTCAATGTTGGGTTCTGATGTTGATTTGACCGTTGAAATGTGGTAATTTCCCGACTAATATTCTACAACAAAATTGCAACATTGAAACAACATGCTTTTTGACAACGTTTATTGAATGTCAGGTTCTGACGTTGATTTGACCATTGACATTTGGTCATTTTCCAACCAATATTCTACAGCAGGGGTGGGCATTACGTCGATCGCGATCGACTGGTCGATCTCGGAGGGTGTGTCAGTCGATCTCAAGCCAGGCATTAAAAAATATACATAAAAATGAGCAATCATCAATCATACCAAGACTTCACTTTCGTCAGTTGTTTGACATTCTCGGCACCCGAGGATCTTGTGAGATGACGCTGGCTGCTGCGAGCTCATATTTAAGAAAAAAATCACTAACACGGCGGACGCAGAGAAACACATTTTATTTCTAGAGACTCCGTACCTACTGTCAAAACTCTAAAGACCGACTGCACAGTTCCTGTCTTCACCATAAAAGACCTGTTTCGTCCTGCCTGTGCTAACAAAATAAGAGTCTCAGAAAGCTAGCGTGCACAAGCTAGCAAGCTACGGAGTTTGATGCCAATGTATTTCTCCCCCGCCCTCAGCGACCGCTTTCTCACTTGCTTGCCCACCCGCACACTCACCTGCTGCCAGACATTAAAGGGCCATACACATATGCTACTCTCCTAACAAAGTGTTTAAAAACGAGTATGCAAGTTGGACAAATGAGATGCCAAATCCAACCACTTTCATGTGGTATTGGACAGAAAGGAGGACTTTTTTTTCCTCCATTTGAAAATGCGGACGTTATCAGCACCACTGTCTAATTCCAATCAATGCAAGTCATCAGAATCAAATACACCAACTTATATTCTTGTCTTCATGAAAGAAAGGAATCTATGTGTGTTAAACATGCTTGTATTATCATTAAACACCATTAACTTGTAAACAAAAATGTCTCTTTCATAAATAAATAAATATAGATTATAAATAGGAATGAGGTAGATCTCCTCGACTTGGTCAATTGAAAAGTAGCTCACCTGCAGAAAAAGTGTGAGCGCCCCTGTTCTACAGCATTGAAACAACATGCTTTTTGAAGACAACTATTCAATGTCAGGCTCGGACGTTTGTTTGACCTTTGAAATTTGGTCATTTTCCAACAAATATTATACAACGTTGAAACAACACGCTTTTTGTCAACGTTTAGTCAATGTTGGTTTCTGACGTTGATTTGACCATAGAAACGTGGTCATTTCCCGACTATTATTCGACAACACAAATACAAAATTGAAACAACATGCTTTTTGACAACGTTTATTGAATGTCAGGTTGTGACGTTGACATGTCCAATGAAATTTCATAATTTTCCAACCAATATTCTACAACATTGAAACAACATGCTTTTTGACGACAATTATTCAATGTCAGGTTCGGACGTTTATTTGACCATTGAAATTTGGTCATTTTCCTACAAATATCATACAACATTGGAACAACATGCTTTTTGTCGACGTTAAATCAGTGTTGAGTTTTGACGTTTATTTGACCATTGAAATTTGGTTATTTTCCAACCAATATTCTACAACATTGAAACAACATGCTTTTTGACGACAATTATTCAATGTCAGGCTCGGACGTTTATTTGACCATTGAAATTTGGTCATTTTCCCACAAATATCATACAACATTGGAACAACATGCTTTTTGTCGACGTTAAATCAGTGTTGAGTTTTGACGTTTATTTGACCATTGAAATTTGGTAATTTTCCAACCAATATTCTACAACATTGAAAAAACACGCTTTTCTTCAACGTTTAGTCAATGTGGGGTTCTGATGTTGACTTGATCTTTGAAATGTGGTAATTTTCCGACTAATATTCTACAACACAATTGCAACATTGAAACAAAATGCTTTTTGACGACGTTCATTGAATGTCAGGTTCTGACGTTGATTTGACCATTGAAATTTGGTCATTTTCCAACCAATATTCTACAACATTGCAACAACATGCTTTTTGATAACAACTATTCTATGTCAGGCTCGGACTCTTATCTGATCATTGAAATTTGGTCATTTTTCAACCGATATTATACAACGTTGAAACAACATGGTGTTTGTCAACATTTAATCAATGTCGGTTTCTGACGTTGATTTGACCATTGAAATGTGGTCATTTCCCAACCAATATTCTACAACACAAATACAACGTTGAAACAACATGCTTTTTGTCAACGTCTAATCAATGTCGGGTTTTGACGTTGATTTGACCATTGAAATTTGGTCATTTCCCAACCAATACCCTACAACACAAATACAAATAAAACATTGAAACAATATGCTTTTTCTTGACGTTAAATCAGTGTTGAGTTTTGACGTTTATTTGACCATTGAAATGTGGTCATTTCCCAACCAATATTCTACAACACAAATACAACGTTGAAACAACATGCTTTTTGTCAACGTCTAATCAATGTCGGGTTTTGACGTTGATTTGACCATTGAAATTTGGTCATTTCCCAACCAATACCCTACAACACAAATACAAATAAAACATTGAAACAATATGCTTTTTCTTGACGTTAAATCAGTGTTGAGTTTTGACGTTTATTTGACCATTGAAATGTTGTAATTTTCCAACCAACATTCTACGACATTGAAACAACACGCTTTTTGACGACGTTTATTCAATGTCAGGTTCTGACGTTCATTTGACCTTTGAATTGTGGTCATTTCCCAACCAACAACTTGGATCGATTTTGGACATTAACGTCGTCTCAATTTACAAATACGACTATTTTGCAATGTTGCTTCAAAGACACTTTTAAAGGACACAGATGTATAATCAACGCTGTATCAACGTCTTGTGCCTGCTGGGGTGACTCCTGAGATGTTTTGGAAGTTTGTAACTTAAATCCTCTAATTGGGTCACCATCAAAATGTCCCAAGAAGTGGTGTCGAAAGAACACGTCATGCAGTGGGAATCAAATCAAGGCGTGACTATCTTATTCTGCTGAAAGTGTTTTGGGGCGGACTCATGTTTGTATGTCAGGGGATTATCTTCCCTGCATGCATGTTGTGTGTCTGCATGTTCCACCACTGCAGGAGGATTAAAGTCACCCTAATCTCCTCCTCCTCCTCCCGGCTGAGATGCCGCGGCCTCCTTGCAGCTGCCAGGGTTGTTCTCCACGTTATTCATGAGCCAGAGAGACCAAATGGCAGCTGTTTGTTTACGCGTTCCCATGACTCGCTGCCAATTAAGCATCTTCATTCCGTCAGACGCTTGTCGGCTCCGATTAGGAGCTCCCGGGCAGACGGCAGCGGAGCAGAGGCCTCCTCGTGGCCTCCTCCTCGCCTCCTCCGGGAGCGCCTCTTTCACAAAGCTCCTGCTAAAAGTGGAGCGTCCTCAACGGGTCACATGACCCGGCCTGCAGCCATCAATACCATCAATCCAAAGCAGGCACATTTTGAAAAAATTGTTTTACAATAAAAACATTAAAATACATTTAAAAAAGAGCAAACAGGTGTAATGTAACAAACAAATGACTGTCATTAGTCCCAAAAATATTAAAAACACATAATCAACTGATAGATCTGAAGCTGTTCTAAAGATTTAAGTGTTAAAAGTAAAAAAAAAAAAAAAAAAAAAAAGAATATATATATATATATATATATATATATATATATATATATATATATATATATATATATATATATATATATATATATATATATATATATATATATATATATATATATACATATACATATATATATATATATATATATATATATATACATATATATATACATATATATATACATATATATATATATATATATATATATATATATATATATATGTATATGTATGTATATGTGACTTATTTTTACATTTTTATGAGAGGGCCTTTTGGATCCACCAAACCTTTTTTGGTGGATTAATCATTGTTCAAAAAAATAATAATGAATCAAAAGCATAAAAAATATCAGCTCAGTCGGCAGATTTTTACCGTAAAAATAATAGTTCTAGTTTTTTCAATTTACAGTAATTAAAAAAACAACTAAACTTTACCGTAAAAGTGTGGCAACTGAGCTGCCATTTTTTTTTACAATGAAATATACAGATTTTTTTTTTACAGTGTAAACATTAAATGATTAAGTTTCCTTCACACTCTTTTTACCCAATATACTGTAAAAAAAAACAAGACCTATAACACAATACAGGACTGCAGCTATCAATTATGTTACTAATCCATAGACTCAAATGTGCATTATTTTTTGGGCATATTTTAAAATGTATTTTAGGCTTCATAATGCACCACACATTTTCAATGGGGGACAGGTCTGGACTACAGTCTAGTACTCGCACTCTTTTACTACGAAGCCACGCTGTTGTAACATGTGGCTTGGCATTGTCTTGCTGAAATAAGCAGGGGCATCCATGATAACGTTGCTTGGATGGCAACATAAGTTGCTCCGAAACCTGTATGGACCTTTCAGCATTTATGGTGCCTTCACAGATGTGTAAGTTACCCATGCCTGGGGCACTAAAACACCCCCATACCATCGAAGATGCTGGCTTTTGAACTTTGCGCCTAAAACAATCCGGATGGTTCTTTTCCTCTTTTTTCCCGAGGACACGACGGCCACATTTTCCAAAAACAATTTGAAATGTGGACTCGTCAGACCACGAACACCTTTCCACTTTGCATCAGTCCATCTTAGATGAACTCGGGCCCAGCGAAACTGGCGGCGTTTCTGGGTGTTGTTGATAAATTCCTATCACTTTGCATAGTCGAGTTAATTTGCATTTACAGATGTAGCGACAAACTGTGGTTACTGACAGTGGTTTTCTGAAGTGTTCCTGAGCCCATGTGGTGTTATCCTTTACACACTGATGTCGGTTTTGGATGCAGTACCACCTGATGGATCGAAGGTCTGTAATATCATCGCTTACGTGTAGTGATTTCTCCAGATTCTCTGAACCCTTTGATGATGTTACGGACCGTAGATGGTGAAATCCCTAAATTCCTTCCAAGAGCTCGTTAAGAAATGTTGTCCTTAAACTGTTGGACACTTTGCTCGCACATTTGTTGACAAAGTGGTGACCCTCGCCCCGTCCTTGTTTGTGAATGACTGAGCATTTCATGGAAGCTTTTTTATACCCAATCATGGCACCCACCTGTTCCCAATTAGCCTGTTCACCTGTGGGATTCTACAAATAAGTGTTTGATAAGCATTAATTAACTTTGTCAGTCTTTTTTTGCCACTTGTGCCAGCTTTTTTGAAAAAATAAAAACGTTTTCCAGTTGGAACGTTAAATATTTTGTCTTTGCAGTCTATTCAATTGAATACAAGTTGAAAAGGATTTGCAAATCATTATATTCTGTTTTTATTTACAAATTACACAATGTGCCAAGTTCACTGGTTTTCGGGTTTGTAGATGCTGGTAGAAGTAATTTTCAATTTTAGTCCCGTGGTTGAAATTGGGATTATGAAGTGAATACAGCCTCACCCGGACTAAAGTATTCTGAGTTAGACACAGATTGGACAGAATTTCCTCCCTGCGGCCCCTGAGCTAAAATGAGTTTGACGCCCCTGTTCTAATCCCTCCAAAGTTTGCTGCCGTCCTCTGCTGGATTTACGGCCTCCCGGCGGCGATCCATCCTGCTCCACAAGTTTGTCGCGCCGACGTCTTTCGGAAAGACGACTCGTTTGTGGCGGAATTAACATGAGAAAGCAACCTTCGACTCGCCGCACTTATTTGACCTCTGATCTCCCCTATTGTCTCGGCCAGACAGCAAATTGCAGCGGCGGTCGCGGCGGGCGGAACAGGGGTGGGGCTTTTAGTCAAGTCCTTTTAATAGCAAAGTCAATTCCCATGCACCCCCCCCCCCCCCCCCCCAAACACACACACACAAACACACAACATAACACACGCTCCCACACTCCCCCCCCAGACAGGCGGGAGAACCCCCCCTCCGCCGCCCCTGCCCCTTGTCTGCGTTTTAATGAAGAGAGGGGCACCCATGAAGGAACATTATCGGGGCTACCACCACTTTGCATGCGAGGTTTAATCCCGCAGACAAACATATGCGACGTATTACGCCTCGCCGCCGCCATCAATGTCCTCTGTTTTACCATCAAAGCCTGGGAACGCCTTTGTGCTAGCCGCCCTATGCTAATGTCGCGTCTGCTTTCTGGCGATGTTCGTGGCGGCGCTCCGATACGCAGTAACTCACGCCTCGGCGGGGCAAAAAACAGATAAAATGCAACTTTGATTTCTTATCTCGCCGCCAAAAAATGTGCTTGCCGACGCGTTTCGGGCGTGAAGGTGGCTGATGAATATGCACACGCTAATGAGGTCGTCAATCCATCGCTCAGCTGAAGACGAATCCGCTTCCTGATTTACCGTAAGTCTCCTGCAGGGGTTTATTTCGGGAAGAACTTTCCTAACGAGACGTTTGATGTCGGTCGATCACGTGCAGCCACCAAGGACCGCTTTTCTCTAGGACAAAGGCGTCCGAAGGGTTGCCTGATGGCTATTTGCGACCTGCAGTTTTTTTTTACATTCTAAAAATAAAAAAAAATAATAAAAAAAGTAAAATAAAAGAGCAAACCGGTGAAATGGAACGAGACAAAGTTGCAATGTCGACTCTTGATAACATAAAATATGCCATGAATGCATATTTTCTGTGTTTACCATATATAAAGAAAGTTTTCTTTGACAAAAAGGGCATAAAAAAAATTAAAAAATCTATATTATAGATAGATATGTCCGATAATGGCTTTTTTTGCCGATACTCCGATATTGTCCAACTCTTAATTACCGATACCGATATCAAGGGATATCGATCAATCAATCAATGTTTATTTATTTAGCCCTAAATCACACGTGTCTCAAAGGGCTGCACAAGCCACAACGACATCCTCGGTTCAGAGCCCTCATAACGGCAAGGAAAAACTCACAACCCAGTGGGATGTCAATGTAAATGACTGTGAGGAACCTTGGAGAGGACCGCAGATGGGGGTGACCCGCGCCCTCTAGGAAAAACCGGATGCAATGGACGTCGAGTGCGTCTGACATAATATTGGGAAAGTCCAGTCCATAGTGGATCTAACATAATAGTGAGAGTCCAGTCCATAGTGGATCCAACATAATATTGTGAAAGTCCAGTCCATAGTGGATCTAGCATAATAGTGAGAACCCAGTCCATAATGGATCTAACATAATAGTGTGAGAGTCTAGTCTATAGTGGATCTAACATAATAGTGTGAGACTCCAGTCCATAGTGGATCCAACATAATATTGTAAAAAGTCCAGTTTGTAGTGGCTCTAACATAATAGTGTGAGAGTCCAGTCCATAGTGGATCTAGCATAATAGTGAGAACCCAGTCCATAATGGATCTAACATAATAGTGTGAGAGTCTAGTCTATAGTGGATCTAACATAATAGTGTGAGAGTCCAGTCCATAGTGGATCTAACATAATAGTGAGAGTCCAGTCCATAGTGGATCAAACATAATAGTGTGAGATTCCAGTCCATAGTGGATTTAAAATAATAGTGTGAGAGTCCAGTCAATAGTGGATTTAACATAATCTGTGAGAGTCCAGTCCATAGTGGATCGAACATAAAAGTGTGAGAGTCCAGTCCATAGTGGATTTAACATAATAGTGTGAGAGTCCAGTCCATAGTGGATCTACAAACCCCATTTCCATATGAGTTGGGAAATTGTGTTGGATGTAAATATAAACGGAATACAATGATTTGCAAATCCTTTTCAACCCATATTTAGTTGAATGCACTACAGAGACAAGATATTTGATGTTCAAACTCACAAACTTTATTTTTTTTTTGCAAATAATAATTAAGTTAAAATTTCATGGCTGCAACACGTGCCAAAGTAGTTGGGAAAGGGTATGTTCACCACTGTGTTACATCACATTTTCTTTCAACAAAACTCAATAAACGTTTGGGAACTGATGAAACTAATTGTTGAAGATTTGAAAGTGGAATTATTTACCATTCTTGCTTGATGTACCGCTTAAGTTGTTCAATAGTCTGGGGTCTTGTTGTCGTATTTTACGCTTCAGAATGCGCCACACATTTTCGATGGGAGACATGTCTGGACTGCAGGCGGGCCAGGAAAGTACCCACACTCTTTTACTACGAAGCCATGCTGTTGTAACACGTGGCTTGGCATTGTTTTGCTGAAATAAGCAGGGACGTCCATGATAACGTTGCTTGGATGACAAAATATGTTGCTCCAGAACCTGAATGGACCATTCAGCATTAATGGTGCCTTCACAGAAGTGTAAGTTTCCCATGCTTGGGCACTAATGCACCCCCATACCATCTCAGATGCTGGCTTTTGAACTTTGCGCCTTTAACAATCCGGATGGTTATTTTCCTCTTTGTTCCGAAGGACTCCACATCCACGGTTTCCAAATAGAATTTGTAATGTGCACTCGTCATACCACAGAACACTTTTTTCACTTTGCATCAGTCCCTCTTAGATGAGCTCGGGCCCAGCAAAGCCAGCGGCGTTCTTGGATGTTGTTGATAAATGGTTTTCGCTTTGCATAGTAGAGTTTTAACTTGCACTTACAGATGTAGCGACCAACTGTAGTTACTGACAGTGGTTTTATGAAGTGTTCCTGAGCCCATGTGGTGATATCCTTGACACACAGATGTCGGTTTTTGATGCAGTACCGCCTGAGGGTTCAAAGGTCTGTAATATCTTCGATTACGTGCAGTGATTTCTCCAGGTTCTCTGAACCTTTTGATGATTTTACGGACCGTAGATGGTAAAATTCCTAAATTCGTTGCAATAGCTCGTTGAGAAATGTTAACATTTCATGGACGCTACTTTTATACCCAATCATGGCACCCACCTGTTCCCAATTAGTCTGCACATCTGTGGGATGTTCCAAATAAGTGTTTGATGAGCATTCCTCAACTTAATCAGTATTTATAGCCACCTTTCCCAACTTTTTTTGTCACGTGTTGCTGGCATCAAATTCTAAAGTTAATGATTATTTGCACAAAAAAAAAAGTTTATCAGTTTGAACATCAAATATGTTGTCTTTGTAGCTTATTCAACTGAATATGGGTTGAAAATGATTTGCAAATCATTGTATTCCGTTTATATTTACATCTTAACACATTTTCGCAACTCATATGGAAACGGGGTTTGTAATTACCGATACCGATATCAAGCAATATCGATCAATCAATACATCAATCAATCAATGTTTATTTATACAAGCCTAAATCACAAGGGTCTCAAAGGGCTGCACAAGCCACAACGACATCTTCGGTTCAGAGCCCACATAACGGCAAGGAAAAACTCACAACCCAGTGGGATGTCAATGTAAATGACTATGAGAAACCTTAGAGAGGACCGCAGATGTGGGTGACCCCTCCCCCCGACCCTAGGCGAGACCGGATGCAATGACGTCGAGTGGGTCTGACATAATATTGTGAGATTCCAGTCCATAGTGGATCTAACATAATAGTGTGAAAGTCCAGTCCATAGTGGACTAACATAATAGTGAGAACCCAGTTCATAGTGGATCGAACATTATAGTGTAAGACTCCAGTCCATGGTGGATCTAACATAATATTGTAAAAAGTCCAGTCTGTAGTGGATCTAACATAATAGTTTGAGAGTCCAGTCCATAGTGGATCTAACATAATAGTGAGAGTCCAGTCCATAGTGGATCTAACATAATAGTGTGAAAGTCCAGTCCATAGTGGATCTAACATAATAGTGTGAGCGTCCAGTCCATAGTGGATCTAACAAAATAGTGAGAACCCAGTTCATAGTGGATCGAACATTATAGTGTAAGACTCCAGTCCATGGTGGATCTAACATAATATTGTAAAAAGTCCAGTCCATAGTGGATCTAACATAATAGTGAGAACCCAGTTCATAGTGGATCGAACATAAAAGTGAGAGTCCAGTCCATAGTGGATCTAACAAAATAGTGAGAGTCCAGTCCATAGTGGATCTAACAAAATAGTGAGAGCCCAGCCCATAGTGGATCTAACATAATAGTGAGAGTCCAGTCCATAGTGGATCCAACATAATAGTGAGAGTCCAGTCCATAGTGGTCTAGCACGAGACCATCCCAAGCGGAGACGGGTCAGCAGCGCAGAGATGTCCCCAACCGATGCACAGGCGAGCGGTCCACCCTGGGTCCCGACTCTGGACAGCCAGCACTTCATCCATGGCCACCGGACCTGTGTCCGTAAAGTGGGGCAGAAGAGAAAAGAAAAGAAACGGCCGATCAACTGCTCTAAAAAGGGGGTCTATTTAAAGGCTAGAGTATACAAATGAGTTTTAAGATGGGACTAAAATGCTTAAATTCTACCATAGGTAAAATAAAAAATAAATTTAAAAAAAGGCAATAACCCCTTAAATATATCTGTTTTAAATGTTTTTTTGTTTTTTTATAACAAATTAAAGAAATATCCAAATAGTCCCTGCAAATTTGGACTTTTCCGGTGGAAAAAGTTTGGACACCCCTGCACCAACAAGAAAAAAATCTGAGTTCCTCCGGTGATCGACGGGGTTCATTGATTCCCGCTGTAAGGTCACATGGAAGGGTCCGGTTCTCCGCGGCCCCTAGTGTCTAATCACCGGCACTTAGCCATGATTGCTCATTGTCCTGCCGGGCAGAGAGAGCCCGAAGCTGGGCCGCCATCAGGAGGCGACAAGATGCTCCATCCTGTGCTGTCACTCAGCTCTTGACCCCGCCCCCGCCCACAGATCAAACGTGCCGGCCTCGGGCCGCCATGGAGGTGTTCCTCGTGTTGGAACAATGTCCACTCGGAGGCCTCCATCCCTCTTTGTGCGCCGTGTTCAGGCGCTGACGGCGGGGTTGGGAGTGAGACAGTCGCCACGGCGACCAGGCCGAGGCGCCGCGAGTTAAAGGGAGACCTTGAAGGGTCGTGAGTCACGAGCAGGGTGGTACATAAAAGACAACCAGTTGTCTCCTCGTCCACCTTAATGGGTGCTTATTGGCGGCCAGTGACGGTCCTGACCAGCAGGTGGCAGCAGTTACAGTGTATACAGAGAGAAACTAAACAACGGGCGCCATCTTTGCTACCAAGGACGTGTGCGGCTGTGCCCGCATTAATGTTTCAAATAAAAAAAAAACAAGACGTGCTTTTATTTTGTAAAAGTATAATATTTGACGCACTCTGCTGTTACGTTCCCGCTGTGTTCCTTGCCCGGCAGGCACTCTAACTCTAATTTCTGCGGTCTCGGTTTTTATGCAAGGCAACGTGACAATTTCCACCGCCCGCCGAACGTCACCATAAGTCACAATTTTATAAGAAAACTTGAAAATGTCGGCAATTTATAGTAATAATCTGAATTTTACTTGGTAAAATGATGACAAAAGTCATCCTTTTAATCAAAAGGTGTCACTATTTCACAAGAACAACAAAAAAATTGGCTTTTATTTTGTAAAATTATAATATCAGACGCACTCTGCTGTTACGTTCCCGCTGTGTTCCTTGCCTGGCAGGCACTTTAACGCCGGATTTCTACGGCCGTGTTTTTTTATGCAAGACAACGTGTCAATTTCCACCGCCCGCCCAACGTCACCGAAAGTCACAATTTTATAAGAAAACTTTAAAATGTTGGCAATTTTATAGTAATAATCGGAATTTTACTTCACAAAATGATGGCAAAATTCACAATTTTACTCAAAAAATGTCATTATTTTACAAGAAGAACAAAAAAATTGGCTTTTATTTTGTAAAAAAACATAATATTCCACTTACTCTGCTGTTACGTTCCCGCTGTGTTCCTTCCCTGGCAGGCAGTCTAACCCCGGATTTATACGGTCGCAGTTTTTATGCAAGGCAACGTGTCAATTTCCACCGCCCGCCGAACGGCACAATTTTATAAGAAAACTTTAAAATGTTGGCAATTTTATAATAATAATGGGAATCTTACTTGGCAAAATTATGACAAAAGTCACAATTTCACTCAACAAATGTCATTATTTTACAAGAAGAACAAAAAAATTGGCTTTTATTTTGTAAAAAAAACATAATATTCCACTTACTCTGCTGTTACGTTCCCGCTGTGTTCCTTGCCTGGCAGGCACTCTAACCCCGGATTTATACGGTCTCGGTTTTTATGCAAGGCAATGCGTCAATTTCCACCGCCCGCCGAACGTCACCGAAAGTCAAAATTTTATAAGAAAACTTTAAAATGTTGGCAATATTATAGTAATATTCAGAATTTTATTGCGCAAAATGATGACAAAAGTCACAAGTTTACTCAAAAATTGTCCTTATTTTATGAGAACAACAAAAAAATTGGCTTTTATTTTGTAAAATTATAATATCAGACGCACTCTTCTGTTACGTTCCCGCTGTGTTCCTTGCCTGGCAGGCACTTTAACGCCGGATTTCTACAGCCGCGTTTTTTTATGCAAGACAACTTGTCAATTTTCACCCTCCGCCCAACGTCACCGAAAGTCACAATTTTATAAGAAAACTTGAAAATGTTGGCAATATTATAGTAATAATCGGAATTTTACTTTGCAAAATTATGACAAAAGTCATCTTTTTACTCAAATATGTCACTATTTTACGAGAACAACAAAAAAATTGGCTTTTATTTTGTAAAAGTATAATATTCGACGCACTCTACTGTTACGTTCCCGCTGTGTTCCTTGCCTGGCAGGCACTCTAAGCCCGGATTTCTACGGCCGTGTTGTTTTATGCAAGACAACGTTTCAATTTCCACCGCCCGCCCAACGTCACCGAAAGTCACAATTTTATAAGAAAACTTTAAAATGTTGGCAATTTTATAGCAATAATGGGAATCTTACTTGGCAAAATTATGACAAAAGTCACAATTTCACTCAACAAATGTCATTATTTTACAAGAAGAACAAAAAAATTGGCTTTTATTTTGTAAAAAAACATAATATTCCACTTACTCTGCTGTTACGTTCCCGCTGTGTTCCTTGCCTGGCAGGCACTCTAACCCCGGATTTCTACGGTCGAAGTTTTAATGCAAGGCAACGTGTCAATTTCCACCGCCCGCCGAACGGCACAATTTTATAAGAAAACTTTAAAATGTTGGCAATTTTATAACAATAATGGGAATCTTACTTGGCAAAATGATGACAAAAGTCACAATTTCATTCAAAAAATGTCATTATTTTACAAGAAGAGCAAAAAAATTGGCTTTTATTTTGTAAAAAAACATAATATTCCACTTACTCTGCTGTTACGTTCCCGCTGTGTTCCTTCCCTGGCAGGCACTCTAACCCCGGATTTCTACGGTCGCAGTTTTTATGCAAAGCAACGTGTCAATTTCCACCGCCCGCCGAACGTCACCGAAAGTCACAATTTTATAAGAAAACTTTAAAATGTTGGCAATATTATAGTAATATTCAGAATTTTATTAGGCAAAATGATGACAAAAGTCACAATTTTACTCAAAAAATGTCCCTATTTTACGAGAACAACAAAAAACTGTACTTTTATTTTGTAAAAGTATAATATTCGACGCACTCTGCTGTTACGTTCCCGCTGTGTTCCTTCCCTGGCAGGCACTCTAACCCCGGATTTATACGGTCTCGGTTTTTATGCAAGGCATTGCGTCAATTTCCACCGCCCGCCGAACGTCACCGAAAGTCACAATTTTATAAGAAAACTTTAAAATGTTGGCAATATTATAGTAATAATCGGAATTTTACTTCACAAAATGATGGCAAAATTCACAATTATACTCAAAAAATGTCATTATTTTACAAGAAGAACAAAAAAATTGGCTTTTATTTTGTAAAAAAACATAATATTCCACTTACTCTGCTGTTACGTTCCCGCTGTGTTCCTTGCCTGGCAGGCACTCTAACCCCGGATTTCTACGGTCGCAGTTTTTATGCAAAGCAACGTGTCAATTTCCACCGCCCGCCGAACGTCACCGAAAGTCAAAATTTTATAAGAAAACTTTAAAATGTTGGCAATATTATAGTAATATTCAGAATTTTATTAGGCAAAATGATGACAAAAGTCACAATTTTACTCAAAAAATGTCCCTATTTTACGAGAACAACAAAAAACTGTACTTTTATTTTGTAAAAGTATAATATTCAACGCACTCTGCTGTTACGTTCCCGCTGTGTTCCTTGCCCAGCAGGCACTCTAACCCCGGATTTCTACGGCCGCGATTTATATGCAAGGCGACGACGCGTCAATTTTCACCGTCCGCCGATCGTCACCGAAAGTCACAATTTTATAAGAAAACTTAAAAATTTTGGCAATATCATGATAAAAATCGGAATTTTACTCGGCAAAATGATGACAAAAGCCATCCTTTGACTTAAAAAATTTCACTATTTTACAAGAACAACAAAAAAATTGGCTATATTGTGATATAAGTCAGAATTTTGCATAACATATGTCACCATTTTGCATTGAAAAGTAATATTTTTGCATTAAAAAAAATATAATTTCACGAGAAAATATTGCAATATGACAGAAACAGAAAGAATATGATAAATTGTTCCCAATTTTTAAATAGAAAAGTCAACACATTGTGAGAAAAAGACTGCTTTCAGTTAAATCATTATTTTAAATGTATTTCTTTTAATTGGTCTTCAGTCTTCATTATTTTTGTTTAGTTATTACAGTATGTATATTTATACATATTTATTTATTTAAAAAATTATAATTTTGGCCAGAAGGAGAGCACTTAAAATTTTTACAAACAATTGTTATTTCATATGTTGACATGCCGAGCTTCTATTTTTTTCCCCCGACGCCGCAACAGACTTAGGTCAAATCTGCGAGTGTTGGACAGAAAGTTATACACTCGTATACGGCGCGTGCAGCAACAACGACAACAACAATAACAAAAACAACAACAACAACAACAAACAGGTTGGTGCAAAGTTAAATCGTGGAATGCAACCTTACCCGAGCAAAAATTAGGAATTTATAGACCTCCATGCTTTTCAGAGTTTTCGTCCGTTTTGTCATCAGGAGCCGACGGATAATCCTTGGTATCACTCGACAAATCAAGTATTTTGATAACGTACAGGGATAGATTCTTTTTTCTTGTATTTGTTACCTTCTTGAGACCTGAGAAAAATGCCTCCCTCTTTAGGACCAGCCTTTGTAGATACATAAAGATGTGTATTTACAACATTGATAGTATATACTTACTATGCAAATATATTTAAAAAAAACTTGTTGTGAAAAATTTGTTGGAATTTCACATGAAAAGGTCACAATTTCACAAGAAAAAAATAGAATTGTGGTGGTATTATAAAAAAGTTGTCATTTTACTCAACGCAAGTCAAAATTGTACAAGAAAAACTGAACATGTATCATATGATGATAAAAGTTGGAATTTTACTCAATAATCGTCGTAATTTTACAAGAAAAGCTTAAAATGTTGGCAATTTTATGTAAAGAGTGGTCATTTTACTCGACAAAAGTCACAATTTTACAAGAAAACTTAAAAATGTTGGCAATAATAATCGGAATTTTACTTGGCAAAATGATGACAAAAGTCATCATTTTACTCCAAAAATGTCACTGCTTTACAAGAACAACAAACATGATAAACGTGATGAAAGTCAGAATTAAATATGACAAATGTCACCATTTTGCATTAAAAAGTAATAATTTTACGAGGGAATATTGCAATATTACAGAAACAGAAAGAATATGACACATTGTTCCCAATTTTATAAGAAAAAAAATGAGACATTGTGAGAAAAAAACTGCTTTTGGTTATTTATTTTTTTTGTATTTGTTTTTTAATCTTCATCATTTACTTCAAGATATTACAGTATGTCTCTAGATACATCTTTTTTGTTTTTTTTAATTAGTTTTGACCAAAGGGGGCTCATTTCAATTTCTTACACACACTTGTTATTACGTATGTTGACCAGAGGGGAAGCACTTCCAAATTTTACACACACTTGTTATTTCATATTTTTACCAAAGGGGGAACACTTTTAAAACCGACACAGTCAATTTGAAAAATCCCTGCTTTTTGGGACCACCCAATTTTGATAGATGTCACCACCAGGGGTGCAAATGAGATCTCTATTTTTTGTTTTTGTAATGTGCTTAAGGCCGATGACAAAGGAGTCCAGGACTACAGATGGCCCATGTGCCGCATTTTGGGCAACTCAGCTGTAGAAGCCAAATGTTAATGGTCACCATAGTCTTAGTATCGTAGTGTATTTGTTCACATATGGGATGCGGGTTGTCTTATATCAGCACCGGAAGTCTTAAAATCAGCTGTTAAAATCAGTCCTTCTTTAGCTACTGTCTTGTTTTATCATATATTGCTGCCTTTGCACCTTTCAATGTTTACCTTTGGATTCACATTAAATCAACAAAAAAATCATGACTTTGGAGCAATGTTCACAGACTCTAGTATTTGGCTCTCTATTAGATGTGCAATGGTTTTCCGTACTGGGACCATGATTTATGTCCTAACTTGTTCACACCTCCTCACACACACACACACACACACACACACACACACACACACACACACACACACACACACACACACACACACACACACACACACACACACACACACACACACACACACACACACACACACGAATGGGCCGAGCCGCTGTGTAATCCAATCAGAGCTAGTGAATGAAGGTAGAAGGCAGGGGTCACGTGGATTAGGCTGTACAACAACTAACCTGAGGGGATCACATCCACGAACACCGCTGGTGCCTGGAGCAGGGCCCCCAACATGGCGGGCCCTCATTGAACCCCCCATCCCCCAACCAACCCTGTTATATATTTTTTTTCTCCATTTAAAACACTTCCTTGTGGTCTACATGGTCAAAATGGTCCAAACCATCTTCAAGCTGCTTTCTGACCGTCTCTTTAGTAGGCAGGTCTTATTTACGTGCCTCCACTTCGACAGTGTCTTTTCTCCGCGATCTTTGTTGTAGTTCTTAGCGCTTCCGTAGCGAGTCGACTGACGGTTATAACTCAACTCCTGGTGTTTGGAGGAAGAAGAATACTGAGTTGCATCCCAAGAACACCATAACTACTGTGAAGCATGGGGGTGGAAACATCATGCTTTGGGGCTGTTTTTCTGCTAAGGGGACAGGACGATTGATCCGTGTTAAGTAAAGAGCCAAAACCTCCTTCCATCAGTGAGAGCTTTGAAGGGTTGACCAAATACTTATTTTCCACCATAATTTACAAATAAATTCTTTAAAATTCCTACAATCTGAATTCCTGGATTTTTTTTCACATTCTGTCTCTCACAGTTGAAGTGTACCTATGATGAATATTACAGACCTCTGTCATCATTTTAAGTGGGAGAACTTGCACAATCAGTGGCTGATTAAATACTTTTTTGCCCCACTGTATATATACTGTATATATGTATGTATGTATATGTATATGTATATATATATATATATGTATATATATGTATATATATATATATATATATATAGACATGACAGGTTTGGGGATAGCTTAACACGTTTGGGGTGGGCAAAGCGAGCCTGGTTATGAATAATTACACGTTAATAACTTAATAACTATAACAGACAAAATAAACTCTTTGCAGCACAAAACAACACACATACGTAGAACAAACAATTGTGACGCGTTTGGGGTTATTTTAACACGTTTGGCTGGTTATGAATGATGAAACCTTGATAAGATAAAAACTATTATATTTATCAAAATATATCTGGGAAGATTTATCAATCAATCAATCAATGTTTACTTATATAGCCCTAAATCACAAGTTTTTCAAAGGGCTGCAAAAGCCACAACGACAAAGTTGGGGGGGGGGGGGGGCAACCTCACTTTGATCAGATCAAACTAACATTTTGTAAGCAATTGCGGCGCATCAACGCAAAAAATTTGGTGTCAGGCTGACTCAAGTGGACGTACGGACGCTAACGAGTGGGTGTCTGTGTCAAATATAACAGAGAGAGGCAGGGACTTCTGCCAATAGACATAAATACTTGCTCATATCTTGTTGCCAAGGCAACCAGGAGCCGTGCGGAGCGCTTGAGTTTTGGCACTGTGTGTGTGTGTGTGTGTGTGTGTGTGTGTGTGTGTGTGTGTGTGTGTGTGTGTGTGTGTGTGTGTGTGTGTGTGTGTGTGTGTGTGTGTGTGTGAGAGAGAGTGTATGTCTATATTTATTAATATACTAACAATATAATGGAGTGTGACTGTAGCGAGTATGTGTAGTGTGTTACCGGAAGTGTTGAGCAAAGTGCGGGAATCCAAGAGGGGGCAAGGCAGGCTCGGAGGTCCGTGTGCAGAAGCGAGGCGTCAAAGTCCGTGTCCAGGCGGGAGGTCCAGATCCAAGAGACAGCCCGGGAACCAGAGGGAATACGGGGAGACGAGACACACAGCTCGTAATGCGGGAACGGAGGAATGCTGCTGGAAGACAACAAGGAAATACAAGACAAATCAATCAATGTTTACTTCTATAGCCCTAAATCACGAGTGTCTCAAAGGGCTGCACAAGCCACAACGACATCATCGGCTCAGATCCCACATCAGGGCAAAATATAACTCAACCCAATGGGATAACAGTGAGAGTAATGTCCATGGGGGATCAAACATAATAGTGTGAGAGTCCAGTCCATAGGGGATCTAACATAATAGTGTGAGAGTCCAGTCCATAGTGGATCTAACATAATAGTGTGAGAGTCCAGCCCATAGTGGATCTAATATATTAGTGTGAGAGTCCAGTCCATAGTGGATCTAACATGATGTTTTGAGAGTCCACCCCATAGTGGATCTAACAAAATAGTGTGAGAGTCCAGTCCATAGTGGATCTAACATAATAGTGTGAGAGTCCAGTCCATAGTGGATCTAACATAATAGTGAGAGTTCAGTCCATAGTGGATCTAACATAATAGTGTGAGAGTCCAGTCCATAGTGGATCTAACATAATAGTGAGAGTCCAGTCCATAGTGGATCTAACATAATAGTGAGAGTCCAGTCCATAGTGGATCCAATTAATAGTGTGAGAGTCCAGTCCATAGTGGATCTACCATAATAGTGTGAAAGTCCAGTCCATAGTGGATCTAACATAATAGTGAGAGTCCAGTCCATAGTGGATCTAACATAATAGTGTGAGAGTCCAGTCCATAGTGGATCTAACATAATAGTGAGAGTCCAGTCCATTGTGGATCTAACATAATTGTGTGGGAGTCTAGTCCATAGTGGATCTAACATAACAATGTGAGAGTCCAGTCCATAGTGGATCTAACATAATAGTGAGAGTCAATTCCATAGTGGATCTAACATAACCGTGTGAGAGTCCAGTCCGCAGTGGAAGTAACAATATAGTGTGGGAGTCCAGTCCGCAGTGGATCTAACATAATAGTGAGAGTCCAGTCCGTAGTGGATCTGACATAATAGTGTGAAAGTCCAGTCCATAGTGGATCTAACATAATAGTGAGAGTCCAGTCAGCAGTGGATCTAACATAATAGTGAGAGTCCAGTCAGCAGTGGATCTAACATAATAGTGTGAGAGTCCACTCCGTAGTGGATCTAACATAATCGTGTGAGAAGTCTAGTCCACAGTGGATCTAACATAATAGTGAGAGTCCAGTCCATAGTGGATCTAACATAATAGTGTGAGAGTCTAGTCCACAGTGGATCTAACATAATAGTGAGAGTCCAGTCCATAGTGGATCTAATTAATAGTGTGAGAGTCCAGTCCATAGTGGATCTAACATAATAGTGTGAAAGTTCCGTCCATAGTGGATCCAACATAATAGTGAGAGTCCAGTCCATAGTGGATCTAACATAATAGTGTGAGAGTCCAGTCTATATTTGATCTAACATAATATTGAGAGTCCAGTCCATAGTGGATCTAACATAATTGGGTGGGAGTCTAGTCCATAGTGGATCTAACATAATAATGTGAGAGTCCAGTCCATAGTGGATCTAACATAATAGTGAGAGTCCAGTCCATAGTGGATCTAACATAATCGTGTGAGAGTCCAGTCCGCAGTGTAAGTAACAATATAGTGTGGGAGTCCAGTCGGTAGTGGATCTAACATAATCGTGTGAGAGTGTAGTCCATGGTGGATCTAACATAATAATGAGAGTCCAGTCCATATTGGATTTAACATAATCATGTGAGAGTCTAGTCCACAGTGGATCTAACATAATAGTGAGAGTCCAGTCCATAGTGGATCTAACATAATAGTGTGAGAGTCCAGTCCATAGTGGATCTAACATAATAATGAGAGTTCAGTCCATAGTGGATCTAACATAATTGTGTGAAAGTCCAGTCCATAGTGGATCTAACATAATAGTGAGAGTCCAGTACATAGTGGATCTAACATAATCATGTGAGAGTCTAGTCCATAGTGGATCTAACATAATCGTGTGAGAGTCTAGTCCATAGTGGAGCTAACATAATAATGAGAGTCCAGTCCATAGTGGATCTAACATAATTGTGTGATAGTCCAGTCCACAGCGGAAGTAACATAATAGTGTGAGAGTCCAGTCTGTAGTGGATCTAACATAATAGTGTGAAAGTCAAGTCCATAGTGGATCTAACATAACAGTGTGAGAGTCCAGTCTATAGTGGATCTAACATAATATTGTGAGAGTCCAGTTCATAGTGGATCTAACATAATAGTGTGAGAGTCCACTCCACAGTGGATCAAACATAATAGTGAAAGTCCAGTCCATAGTGGATCTAACATAATAGAGAGAGTCCAGTCCATAGTGGATCTAACATAATAGTCTGAAAGTCCAGTCCATAGTGGATCTAACATAATAGTCTGAAAGTCCAATCCATAGTGGATCTAACATAATAGTGTGAGAGTCCAGTCCATAATGGATCTAACATAATAGTAAAAGTCCAGTCCATAGTGGATCCAACATAATAGTGAGAGTCCAGTCCATAGTGGATCTAACATAATAGTAAAAGTACAGTCCATAGTGGATCTAACATAATAGTAAGAGTACAGTCCATAGTGGATCTAAAATAATAGTGAGAGTCCAGTTCATAGTGGATCCAACATAATAGTGAGAGTCCAGTCCATAATGGATATAACATAATTGTGTGAGAGTCTAGTCCATAGTGGATCTAACATAATAATGAGAGTCCAGTCCATAGTGGATCCAACATAATTGTGTGAGAGTCCAGTCCACAGTGGAAGTAACATAATAGTGTGAGAGTCCAGGCTGTAGTGGATCTAACATAATAGTGTGAAAGTCAAGTCCATAGTGGATCTAACATAACAGTGTGAGAGTCCAGTCTATAGTGGATCTAACATGATATTGTGAGAGTCCAGTCCATAGTGGATCTAACATAATAGTGTGAGAGTCCAGTCCATAGTGGATCTAACATAATAGTGTGAAAGTCCAGCCCACAGTGGGTCTAAAATAATAGTGAAAGTCCAGTCCATAGTGGATCTAACATAATAGTGTGAAAGTCCAGTCCATAGTGGATCTAACATAATAGTGAGAGTCCAGTCCATAGTGGATCTAACATAATCGTGTGAGAGTCCAGTCCGCAGTGTAAGTAACAATATATTGTGAGAGTCCAGTCCATAGTGGATCTAACATAATAGTGTGAGAGTCCACTCCACAGTGGATCAAACATAATAGTGAAAGTCCAGTCCATAGTGGATCTAACATAATAGTGTGAAAGTCCAATCTATAGTGGATCTAACATAATAGAGAGAGTCCAGTCCATAGTGGATCTAACATAATAGTGTGAGAGTCCAGTCCATAGTGGATCTAACATAATAGTAAGAGTACAGTCCATAGTGGATCTAACATAATAGTGAGAGTCCAGTCCATAGTGGATCTAACATAACCGTGTGAGAGTCTAGTCCATAGTGGATCTAACATAATATTGGGGGAGTCCAGTCCATAGTGGACTAAACTTTCATAGTGGATTTTGATAGTAGGCTAATATAAACACTTACATCATGTGTGGCCCTTATTATAACACTTCACCTGGGGATAGGTTGATTGGCAACACTAAATTGGCCCTAGTGTGTGAATGTGAGTGTGAATGTTGTCCGTCTATCTGTGTTGGCCCTGCGATGAGGTGGCGACTTGTCCAGGGTGTACCCTGCCTTCCGCCCGATTGTAGCTGAGATAGGCGCCAGCGCCCCCCGCGACCCCGAAAGGGAATAAGCGGTAGAAAATGGATGGATGGATGGATGGATAAGACGTTTAAAGTCATTTTGATAGTAGGCTAATATATCTGATATGGACACATCATGTGTGGCCTTCATTATAACACTTATATAAAGCTTTTACTTTTTTGCGGATCCAGACTGGTGATGGCGAGGAGCAGTTTTCGCCGCCAGGCTCCTCCCACTATGAATGGGTTCAACCAGGGACTTCCGGGGCGCCGTCATCATCATTTTTACCAAACATGCTTAAAGATCGGAATATGTCGAGCCGAGTTACTGACGTTTTTTGCATGGTGTAACATTTTGTGGCGAGCCCTCCGATCAAAGTTTGGCGGCAGGCCACGCCCACATCCTTCCACCTAGTTAAATTTCCTTCGCATTTTGTGTCGGTCATGTTAACCGCATCTCATTTGAGCGGGGTCAAAGGTCATCCTGTAGGCGCCTTGTCACCCAAAAGATGTGACGACACACTTCCTGTGCCCTTCGACCCGCCCTTTGTGGTCAGCTGAGATGTTAAGAGGGGTTTTACGGGCGGGTGACGACGGTGCTCTGCTTGACCTCCGACCCCTGCGGCTGGGAGCAGAAAACAAACATGTGAGTGACGAGGTGGTCTTCGGGTCGGGGGAAAGTGGAAATGCATTTGAACTTTGGACTCTCTGGTCAAGTTTAGGCCCCGCCCCCTGGAGGTCAAACAGTTTATCCAGGCTTGTGTACGGGTGTCACGTAGCACCTCTCTCTTTTCTGCCTTTGACCTTAGAAGTGGAGTAATTCACCTCGCATATCCCATTAAAGTTATGTGTACATTTTGTTTGGTTCAAAAATATAAATATTTTATTTTGTTACTTGGTGCCATCTTGATTCTCTGTTGGCATTAGCATGTTAGCTTTTTTGCCTTTTTTTGGTCCAAAAATATGAATATTTTATTTTGTTACTTGGTGCCATCTTACTTCTTTGTTGACATTAGCATGTTAGCATTCTTGCATTTTTTTTGGTACAAAAATATAAATATTTAATTTTGTTACATGGTGACATCTTGCTTCTTTGTTGGCATTAGCATGTTAGCAATTTAGCTTTTTTTTTGGTACAAAACTATGAATATTTTATTTTGTTACTAGGTGCCATCTTGCTTCTTTGTTGGCATTTGATTGCTAGCATTTTTGCATTTTTTTGGTACAAAATATGAATATTTTATTATGTTACTTGGTGCCATCTTGCTTCATTGTTGGCATTAGCATGCTAGCATTTTTCTTGGTCCAAAATTATGAATATTTTATTTTGTTACTTGGTGCCATCTTGCTTCTTTGTTGACATTAGCATGTTAGCATTCTTGCATTTTTTTTGGTACAAAAATATAAATATTTAATTTTGTTACATGGTGACATCTTGCTTCTTTGTTGGCATTAGCATGTTAGCAATTTAGCTTTTTTTTTGGTACAAAACTATAAATATTTTATTTTGTTACTAGGTGCCATCTTGCTTCTTTGTTGGCATTTGATTGCTAGCATTTTTGATTTTTTTTTGGTCCAAAAATATGAATACTTTATTTTGTTACTTGGTGCCACCTTGCTTCATTTTTGGCATTAGCATGCTAGCATTTTTGCATTTTTTTTTTTGGTCCAAAAGTATGAATATTTTATTTTGTTACTTGGTGCAATGTTGTTTCTTTGTTGGCATTAACATGCTAGCATTTTTCTTGGTCCAAAAATATAAGTATTTTATTTTGTTACTTGGAGCCATCTTGATTCTCTGTTGGCATTAGCATGTTAGCATTTGTGCATTTTTTTGGTACAAAATATAAATATCTTATTTTGTTACTTGGTGCCATCTTGCTTCTTTGTTGACATTAGCATGCTAGCATTTTAGCATTTTTTTGGTCCAAAAATATGAATATTTTATTTTGTTACTTGGTGGCATCTTGGTTCTTTGTTGGCATTAGCATGTTAGCATTTTTGCATTTTTTTTTGGTCCAAAAATATAAATATTTTATTTCGTTACTTGGTGACATCTTGCTTCTTTGTTGGCATTCAAATGCTAGCATTTTTGCATTTTTTTGGTACAAAATATGAATATTTTATTATGTTACTTGGTGCCATCCTGCTTCATTGCTGGCATTTGCATGTTAGCATTTTTCTTGGTCCAAAATGCTGAATATTTTATTTTTTTACTTGCTGCCATCTTGCTTCTCTGTTGGCATTAGCATGTTAGCAATTTTGCATTTTTTTTGGTCCAAAAATATAAAAATTGTATTTTGTTACATGATGCCATCTTGCTTCTTTGTTGGCATTTGATTGCTAGCATTTTTGCTTTTTTTTTTGTCCAAAAATATAAATATTTTATTTTGTTACTTGGTGCCATCTTGTTTCTTTGTAGGCATTAGCATGCTCGCTTTTTTGCATTTTTTCTTTGTTCCAAAAGTATGAATATTTTATTTTGTTACTTGGTGCCATGTTGTTTCTTTGTTGGCATTAGCATGCTAGCATTTTTCTTGGTCCAAAAATATAAATATTTAATTTTGTTACTTGGTGCCATCTTGCTTCTTTGTTGGCATTAGCATGTTAGCATTTTTGCGTTTTTATATATATATATATATATATATATATATATATGTATATTTATATATATGTATATATATATATATATATATGTATGTATGTATACACACAAAACTGAAAAATAATGTAGGATGTTACTTGTTGCCATTATGTTAGTATGCTTAGTATGTTTATGTTGGTATGCTAACATTGACATGCTATTTTTTTTGCCTTTCGCCCGATTGTAGCTGAGATAGGCGCCAGCCCCCCCCGCGACCCCGAAAGGGAATAAGGGGTAGAAAATGGATGGATGGATGGATGTCTAAATTTGCCTTCAAAACAACTGATAGCAGGTCTGCTCTAGATGTAGCCAGGAAACGGGAGCTCCCGTCACACCCGTGGCCTTGAACTTGAACCCTCGGCGGGGTCCCATTGACCTCGCGCTCTTTCCCGTGCTCTGCCATACTCTCCACGGTGGTGGCGGCCTTTTGTTGAGCTGTCAGCTTGGGGGGGCGGCGGCGGGGCGGGGGTCCCTCCTCATCATCTCGGCCCCCCTGGGAAACTCCGCCCATTTTGTGTGATGAAAAATCCCACCGGAGAACTTTGGGGTTTAATCTGAGCCCGGGGGGGGGCTGCATTCTCAAATATTCGGGACGTGAGGTTGACATCCTCCCATTTTGGGCACATTTTTAAGGGGTCTTAATGTGTATGAAAATCAGATATTCTGAAATCTCTAGCGCCCCCTTTACAGTTAGGAAAAAACGAGCAACTGGCCAGATTTACGTATCCTCATCAAAATCGCTGGAGACGTCCCCCATGACGAGACACACCTAAAAGTCTTAAGAACCCATACCTGAAAACGTACAGAAAGTCGGACATTTTTGTTTTTTTGTCTGCTATTTGTCGGCCATCAAAAAGCGACATCAGTGTGTAAAGGATATCACTACATGGGCCCAGAAACACTTCAGAAAACCACTGTCAGTAACTACAGTTGGTCGCTACACCTGTAAGAGCCAGTTAAAACTCTACTACAGTGGGGCAAAAAAGTATTTAGTCAGCCACCGATTGTGCAAGTTCTCCCACTTAAAATGATGACAGAACAAGACGAGTTGAGTTTATACCAAAATGGATACATGGATAATACAGCAGAGTGTTGGGAGAATGTCATGTGGTCAGATGAAACCAAAATAGAAATTTTTGGTATAAACCCAACTCGTCGTGTTTGGAGGAAGAAAAATACTGAGTTGCATCCCAAGAACACCATACCTACTGTGAAGCATGGGGGTGGAAAAATCATGCTTTGGAGCTGTTTTTTTGCTAAGGGGACAGGACGATTGATCTGTGTTAAGGAAAGAATGAACGGGGCCATGTATCGTGAGATTTTGAGCCAAAACCTCCTTCCATCAGTGAGAGCTTTGAATGGTTGACCAAATACTTATTTTCCACCATAATTTACAAATATATTCTTGAAAATTTGTACAATGTGAATTCCTGGATTTTTTTTTCACATTCTGTCTCTCACAGTTGAAGTGTACCTATGATGAAAATTACAGACCTCTCATCATTTTAAGTGGAAGAACTTACACAATCGGTGGCTGACTAAAGACTTTTTGCCCCACTGTATACAAAGCCAAAGTAGTTTATCAACAACACCCAGAAACGCCGCCGGCTCTGCTGGGCCCGAGCTCATCTTTGATGGACTAATGCAAAGTGGAAAAGTATTCTGTGGTCTGACGAGTCCCCATTTCAAATTGTTTTTGGAAACTGTGGACGTTGTGTTCTCCGGACCAAAGAGGAAAAGAACCATCCGGATTGTTCTAGGTGCAAAGTTGAAAAGCCAGCATCTGTGATGGTATGGGGGTTTATTGGTGCCCAAGGCATGGGTATTTTACCCATCTGTATTCAATACTGAAAGGTACATACAGGTTTTGGAGCAACATGTGTTGCCGTCCTTTGACGCCCCTGCTTATTTCAGCAAGACGATGCCGTGCCACGTGTTACAACAGCGTGAGTGCGGGTAATAGACTGGCCTGCCTTTAGTCCAGACCTGTCTCCCATTGAAAATGTGTGGTGCATTATGGAGCCTGAAATACCACAACGGAGACCCCGGGCTTAAGCTGCACCTGTTCACACCTATTAGTAGTGGGCGGAGCCTGGTGGCGATAACTGTCATTACCGCACTTGAAGTGAATTAGAGACAGCTACGAAACGTCGGCGTGATTGCAGTTCGCTTTTTTGGGGTAGGAGGAGGGGGGTGATTTAATCCGCTATTTTGTCTCCGGTCTTTTGGCGGCTGACAGCCAAGCGTAATGGTCCTTCAAGTAATGGAATCAGCCACTCATGCTACGCGCACGCGCTCGCATGCACGCTGAAAGCTGGCCTGCTTTGCATATGAATGACATCACTGTAAAGTTGTCTCCGGGAGGGAAACGTTGGTCACATGGCTTCCCGCTGCAGTCACAAACTACTTGACATTCCAGCGCGGGAGCGAGGTCGTCCGTCCCCCCGACCCCCAGGGATATCATTCTCTGCGATCTGGGCGCAGCTCGCCATTTTTCGAATAAATCAACACCAACTTCCTGTTCCAAACATTGAAACTTCCTGCTTGTCGGACATTGATGGAACGACTTTAACTAAGGGCTTTGATCACCGGAGTCACAGTTAAATCATAAATTTTAATGATGATTAATGTGACTTAATACTGAAATCATAAATATTAGTTATGATTAAAATGAGTTAATACTTAAATCGTAAATAATAGTGATGATTATTATGGATTAGTACTTACATCATAAATATTAGTGAAGATTAATGTGGGTTAATACTTAAAACATACATATTAGTGATGAATAATTTGAGTTAATACTTAAATCATAAATATTAGTGATGATTAATGTAAGATAATACCCAAATCATAAATATTAGTGATGATTAATGTGACTTAATATATACTTAATCATACTGCTTGCTGCAGCTTTTAAAACATTCATAAGTTGTGTTGTGGCAAAAAAATTAAACGAAAATGAAAACTTGTCAAATAGTGGGGTGGGGCGATTTTATATATATATATATATACATATATATATATATATGTATATATATATATGTATATGTATATATATATATATATGTATATGTATATATATATATATATATGTATATATATATATATATGTATATATATATATATGTGTATATATATATATGTATATATATATGTATATATATATATATGTATATATATATATATATATATATATATATATATATATATACATATGTATATATATATATATATATATACATATGTATGTATATATATATATGTATATATATATATATATATATATACATATGTATATATATATATATATATATGTATATATATATATATATACATATGTATATATATATATATATATATATATATATATATATATATATATATATACATATGTATATATATATATATATATATATATATATACATATGTATATATATATATATATATTTCCATTCATCCATTTTCTACCACTTATTCCCTTCGGGGTCGCGGGGGGCGCTGGAGTCCATCTTGGCTGCATTTGGGCGGAAGGCGGGGTACACCCTGGACAAGTCGCCACCTCATCGCAGGGCCAACACTGATAGACAGACAACATTCAGACTCACATTCACACACTAGGGCCAATTTAGTGTTGCCAATCAACCTATCCCCAGGTACATGTCTTTGGAGGTGGGAGGAAGCCGGAGTACCGGGAGGGCACTCAAGCAGTCGTGGGGAGCACACACACACACACACACACACACACACACACACACACACACACACACACACACACACACACACACACACACACACACACACACACAGAGAGAGAGAGAGAGAAAGATGTGACCAAAAGGGGAACATGCTTTATCAGTGTCATACTGCAAATCCTGCAAAATGTTGTGGTCATTAATATATAAGTATACATATATATATATATATATATAAATGTGTGTATATACAGTATATAGATAGGTGTGTATATATATATGTGTGTGTGTGCGTATATATATAGATAGAAAGAGGGAGAGAGATTTATATATGTATGTGCGTGTGTGTATGTATATATATATATATATATTTATATATATATATATGTGTATATATATATAGATAGAAAGAGAGAGGATATTTATATATGTATGTGTGTGTGTGTGTGTGTGTGTATATATATATATATATATATATATACAGTATATATATATAAATGTGTGTATATACAGTATATAGATAGGTGTGTATATATATGTATATATATAAATGTGTGTGTGTGTGTATATATAGATGTATGTGTGTACATGCCATTTTTGTAGTGCCCTTTATTTAGAAAAAAAAAATATATATATATATATAGAGAGAGAGAGAGAGAGCGAGAGAGAGATAAATGTATAATATATGTATGTATATATACATACATATATCTATATCCATATATATATATACACAGGACTGTCTCAGAACATTTGAATGTTGTGATAAAAGTCCTTTATTTTCTGTAATGCAACTAAAAACATGATAATGTCATACATTCTGGATTCATTACACATCAACTGAAATATTGCAAGCCTTTCATTATTTTAATATTGCTGATTATGGCATACAGCTTAAGAAAACTCAAAAATCCTATCTCAAAAAAATAGAATATTTCCTCAGACCAAGTAAAGTAAAAAGATTTATAACATCAAAACAAAATCAAACATTTGAAAATGTCAATTAATGCACTCAGTACTTGGTTGGGAATCCTTTTATATATATATATATATATATATATATATATATATATATATATAAATATAAATGTGTGTGTATATATTTATATATATATATATATATATATATATATATGTATATATATATATGTGTGTGTGTGTATGTATATATATATATATATATATATATATATATATATATATATATATATATATATATATACATGCCATTTTTGTTGTGCCCTTTATTTTGAAAAATATCAAAAAGTACCCAAACGCATTTTAATACCAATACTGGCACCAAAATATTGGTATCGGGACAACTTTTTCTCAAAACAGACATTGACATATTTTGGCAAACTTTCTTTACTGATTGTCGGGGATAAATCACATGCTTCTCCTGCAAAATATTGAATAATTAAAAAAACACACATTTTGAGCGCTTTTAATGTCCTAAATGCCGTTGAGCACAAACTTGGACACACATGATTTTTTTGCGTGATATCACATGTGGCCACTGTCAACATACCGTATCGGCCTATGGCCACTCACACACACAATTCATGAGCATTGTCATGTCAAAAAGGGCGCTATGAAACACATGTGTGCTTCTTTTCTATTTTATTTATTTATATTTTTTTAACAAGCCGTGTTTACAGCGGCGCCGCTTATTGAACATTAAACATCAGTCCGCTGCTAATAATACCGCCGCCTTGTTAACGAACCAGGCGGCAATCAAATCACGCCCGCAGAGAGCCAGCGCCAGACTGCCTGCTCGGCGCCGCCGTGTTCCTTGGACGCGCCAGGGCCACGGGTAATCGGATCTTCTGTCACGGCGCCAAGGAGCAGGGGGGGGCAGTAGCACAACGCGGGCGCCGTTAAGAACGTGGGTAGCCTTCGGCCCTGGCGTTAGGTGGGAGTGGCTTAATTAAATATTGTAGCACAAAATGATCACCCGTGGCAACCACGCTGTGTCAAAACCAAACGGCCGCCCGTTCTCACTTTGATGGACAAGCGCACAAAGGCTGAGGAAGGGTTTCAGGGCTCCGAATGGCGGTTTTTGGTTCATGTCCAAGCAGCTCGGGTGCTGTTGTTCTTTTTACGAGGTCCTCACAATCATCATTGATATGCAGGAATGTGTTCCGACTCCCAACTTTTTGCAGCAGTCGGTCGCGAGGACGGAACATGTCAGGGTCAGGACACTGCGGGCATCCTTCCAAAGCGTACTTGCTTACCACCCAACTTGCCTGGCACTCGCACCGTGGGCATGAGAGGACAACATCCAATATGGTGAATGATCATTTTCAATATGTGAATGATGCGCCACACATTTTCAACGGGAAACAGGTCTGGACTACAGACAGTACAGTCTAGTACCCACACTCTTTTACTACAAAGCCACACTGTTGTAACATGTGCAGAATGTGGCTTGGTATTGTCTTTCTGAAATAAGCAGGGGCATCCACGAACAAAGACGTTGCTTGTATTGGCAACATATGTTGAAATATGGAGTCATCAAACCACAGAACACTTTTCCACTTTGCATCAATCCATCTTAGATGAGCTCGGGTTCGGCAAAACCGGTGGCGTTTCTGGGTGTTGTTGATAAATGGTTTTCGCTTTGCATTGTCGACTTTTAACTTGCATGTACAGACAACGCGACCAACTGTATTTACTTATTGGCTGATTCCATTACTTGAAGGACTATTACACTTGTCTGTCAGCGGCCAAAAGACCGGAGACAAAATAGCCGGTTAAATCACCCCCCACCCCTACACCCCCCTCCTCTTACCCCAAAAAAGTGAACTGCGATAACGCCGACTTTTCGTATTGGTCTCTAATTCACTTTAAGTGCGGTAATGACAGTTATCAACGCCAGGCTCCGCCCACTACTAATAGTTGTGAACAGGTGCAGCTTAAGTCCGGGGTCTCCGTTGTGTTTCAGGCTTCATAATGCGCCACACATTTTCAATGGGAGACAGGTCTGGACGACAGGCCAGACAGTCTAGTACCAGCACTCTTTTACTACTAAGCCACGCTGTTGTAACACGTGGCTTGGCATCGTCTTGCTGAAATAAGCAGGGGCGTCCATGGATGGGAATACATGTTGCTCCAAAACCTGTATGTGCCTTTCAGCATTAATGGTGCCTTCACACATGTGTAAGTTTCCCATGCCTTGGGCACTAATACACCCCCATACCATCACAGATACTGGGTTTTCAACTTTGCACCAAGAACAATCTGGATGGTTCTTTTCGTCTTTGGTCCGGATGACACGATGTCAAATATTTCCAAAAACAATTTGAAATGTGTACTCGTCAGACCATACAACACTTTTTCACTTTGCATCAGTCCATCTTAGATGAGCTCAGGCCCAGCGAAACCGGCGGTGTTTCTGGGTGTTGTTGATAAATGGCTTTTGCTTGGCATTGTAGAGTTTTAACTTGCATTTACAGACAAAGGGACCGACTGTAGTTACTGACAGTGGTTTTCTTAAGTATTGTGGTGATATACTTTACACACTGATGTCGGTTTCTGATGCAGTACCGCCTGAGGGATTGAAGGTCCGTAATATCATGGCTTACGTGCAGTGATTTTTCCAGATTCTCTGAACCTTTTTACGATATGACAAACCGTAGATGGTGAAATCACTAAATTCCTTGCGATAGCTGCTTGAGAAATGTTGTTCTTAAACAATTTGCTCACACGTTTGTGGACAAAGTGGTGACCCTCGCTCCGTCCTTGTTTGTGAATGACTGAGCTATTCATGGAAGCTGCTTTTATACCCAATCATGGCACCCACCTGTTCCCAATTAGCCGGTTCACCTGTGGGATGTTCCAAATAAGTGTTTGATGAGCATTCCTAAATTTTTTCAGTCTTTTTTGCCACTTGTGCCAGCTTTTTTTAAAAAAACATGTTCCAGGCATCCAATTCCAAATGATCTAATGTTTGCAAAAAATAATAAAGTTTTTTCAATTTCACTGGTTTTGGGGTTTGTAAAAAATATCAACTTAGTCATCAAGTATCGACTTTATACGGCTCTTGTACCTGGTGTAAGTTCACCACTGTGTTACATCACATTTTCTTATAACAACACTCAATTAACGTTTGGGAACTGAGGAAACTAATTTTTGAAGCTTTGAAAGTGGAATTCTTTCCCATTCTTGTTTTATGTAGCGCTTCAGTCCTTCAACCGTTTGTGGATGTTGTTGATGAATGGCTTTCGCTTTGCATAGTACAGCTTTAACTTGCACTTACAGATGTAGCGACAAATTGTATTTAGTGACATTGGTTTTCTGAAGTGTTCCTGAGCCCGTGTGGTGATATCCTTTAGAGATTGATGTCGTTTTTTTATACAGTGCCACCTGAGGGATCTAAGGTCACGGTCATTCAATGTTGATTTCCGGCCATGCCGCTTATGTGGAGTGATTTCTCCAGATTCTCTGAACCTTTTGATGATATTATGGACCGTAGATGTTGAAATCCCTAAATTTCTTGCAATTGCACTTTGAGAAACGTTGTTCTTAAACTGTTTGACTATTTGCTCACGCAGTTGTGTACAAAGGGGTGTACCTCGCCCCATCCTTTCTTGTGAAGGATGGGAAGCTGTTTTTATACCCAATCATGGCACTCACCTGTTCCCAATTAGCCTGCACACCTGTGGGATGTTCCAAATAAGTGTTTGATGAGCATTCCTCAACTTTATCTGTATTTATTGCCACCTTTCCCAACTTCTTTGTCACGTGTTGCTGGCATCAAATTCTAAAGTTAATGATTATTTGCAACAATAAAAATTTTTTATCAGTTTGAACATCAAATATGTTGTCTTTGTAGCATATTCAACTGTTGAAAATGATTTGTAAATCTTTGTATTCCGTTTATATTTACATCTAACACAAATTCCCAACTCATATGGAAACAGGGTTTGTAACATACCTCAAAACAGCAGTTTGTTTTTCGGGACATGCTCTCCCTGAGAGAGCACGAGAAGGTTGAGGTGGGCGGGGTTTTGGGGATAGGAGGTAGCGGGTGGGTGTATATTATAGCATCCCGGAAGAGTTAGTGCTGCAAGAGGTTCTGGGCATTGGTTCTGTCGTGTTTATGTTGTGTTACGGTGCGGATTTCCTCCAGAAATGTGTTTGTCATTCTTGTTTGGTGTGGGTTCACAGTGTGGCGCATATTTGTAACAGTGTTAAAGTTCTTTATCCGGCCACCCTCAGTGTGACCTGTATGGCTGTTGACCAAGTATGGCTTGCATTCACTTGTGTGTGTGAACAGCCGTAGATATTATGTCAAGGCAGTGCCTTTAAGGTTTATTGGCGCTCTGTACTTCTCCCTACGTCCGTGTACCACTCCGTACAGCGTCGTTTTAAAAAGTCATACATTTTACTTTTTGAAACCGATACCGATAATTTCCGATATTACATTTTAAAGCATTTATTGGACATCTCTAATTCTATTATTGTAATATGTACAAATACGTATGTATAGGCTGTATATAGTTACTTTACATGCAGTCATCTTTTGGCCCATGACCAAATTTTTTCAGCCCAATGTGGGCCCCAAGTCAAAAAGTTTATACACCCCTGCTCTATTGTCTGCCAAAATGATATACCGTATTATCCGCACCATAGGGCGCACTGGATTATGAGGCGCATTGCCGATGAATGCTCTATTTTTTAAAATATTTTTTCATTTATGAGGCACACCGGATTATAAGGCGCATTAAAGGGGTCATATTATTATTATTTTTGTCGAAATGTAAAAGACTTCCTTATGGTCTACATAACATGTATTGGTGGTTCTTTGGTCAAAATGTTGCATAGATGATGTTTTACACATCATCTTCAAGCCGCTTTCCGACAGTCGCTTCTGGACGCGCCGTTTTGTGGGCGGTCTTATTTACATAGCGTCTTTTCCCCGTCATCTTTGTTGTAGCGGTGTAGCGTGCAAGGACAGAAGTGGAACAAGTGTCAAAAGATGGCGCTAACTCTTTTAATGACATCCAGACTTTACTTCAATTAATAACGGAGATGTGTGCCGTGAAAAACCGTCCGACCAGAACTCTCTAATAACTAAAGTTCTTTGGGTGAATAATGTCAACTCACTACACCGGTATATTTTAGCGCTTTCATGGTGAGTTTACTGACAGATATAAGTAAGAACTTTACACTACTTTATATTACAAATGGCAATAGCGGAGGAGGAATGTCCCATAACAAGAAGCTTATCAACTACGGTGTCGCCACAGACTACAAAAGCGGACGCACGCAATTTTTAAGGATTTATGCAGATCCCAAATACAGATCAGCAGGTACCAGAAGGTAAGCAAAGTTGCTTTTGCATAATATTGTGAAACAAAACGCCAGATCTTGTCTTACCTTATCTACACACCATAATAATACTCCTATGATGAAGCACATCAAGCAGTGCGGCTTCATAGGTTACCAAAGTTGAACTAAAACATTTTGATAGATTTTTGAGCGCCGTGTGTGAAGTTCTATATTTTCAATGGAATGTATAAAATGTTGGTGTTGTCTACTTGAGCCACACTGCCATTATATCGCAGTCTACGCATATCTTGTATGTTTGACTGCCATCTACCGGTCACACTTATCATTACACCATGTGCCAAATAAAATTGCTTTGAGGTCGGTAAGAACAACTATAATCATTCCGTACATTAAGCGCACCGGGTTATAAGGCGCACAGTCGAGTTTTGAGAAGAAAAAAAAAAAGATTTTAAGTGCGCATTATAGTCCGCAAATACGGTACTTTATTTCAGTGCATTTTAACCTTTTTTCAGTGATGTACCCCCTGTTAACATTTTTTTAAATTCAAGTACCCCGTAATCAGAGCAAAGCATTTTTGGTTGAAAAAAAGAGATAAATAAGTAAAATACAACACTATGTCATCAGTTTGTGATGTATTAAATTATATAACAGTGCAAAAATATTGCTCATTTGTAGTGGTCTTTCTTGAACTTTCTTGAATAAAAATAACTAAAAACGTGTTGAAAAATAAACAAGTGATTCAATTATAAAAAAAGATTTCTACACATAGAAGTAATAATCAACTTAAAGTGCCCTCTTTGGGGATTGTAATAGAGATCCATCTGGATTCATGAACTTAATTGTAAATATTTCTTCACAAAAAAATAAATCTTTAACATCAATATTTATGGAACATGTCCACAAAAAAAATCTGTCAACACTGAATATTGCATTGTTGTATTTCTTTTCACAGTCTATGAACTTACATTCATATTTTGTTGAAGTATTTTTCAATAAATATATTTATAAAGGATTTTTGAATTGTTGCTATTTTTAGAATATTTAAAAAAAATCTCACGGACCACTTGGCATACCTTCAAGTAAGCCAATATTTTTATGATTTAAAATTTGAGGGTTTGTGAATTGCCTGCTGTAGATGTATGTCCTTTCATACATTTTTTTCCTCAAAACAGGTTTTGAGGATGAGTTATGGCTGGGTGTCTGAATTGATTTTTCTTTTAATCAGCTCGGGCCAGTAACGATATTTGAATCGAAATCCATCCATCGATTTTCTACCGCTTATTCCCTTTTGGGGTCGCGGGGGGCGCTGGCGCCTATCTCAGCTACAATCGGGCGGAAGGCGGGGTACACCCTGGACAAGTTGCCACCTCATCGCAGGGCCAACACAGATAGATAGACAACATTCACACTCACATTCACACACTAGGGCCAATTTAGTGTTGCCAATCAACCTATCCCCAGGTGCATGTCTTTGGAAGTGGGAGGAAGCCGGAGTACCCGGAGGGAACCCACGCATTCACGGGGAGAACATGCAAACTCCACACAGAAAGATCCCGAGCCCAGATTTGAACCCAGGACTGCAGGACCATAGTATTGTGAGGCAGACGCACTAACCCCTCTTCCACCGTGAAGCCCTTGAATTGAAATACTATTTACAAATGTAGTTTCAAACTGGGATAGTCGCAAACTTTTCTGCATGCAAAC